>NC_134706.1:78642328-78654828 GCF_043290135.1 Rhipicephalus microplus
ACAGCAGAGCGCGGTTCTAGCAGAGGGAAGCGGCCACACTGCACAGTCACTGTATTGCTATAGATACGTTGCGCTTGCACGTGTGTGTGCGTGTGCGTGTACGTGTGCGTGTGCGTGTGCGTGTGCGTCGGCGTGTTTCCGTGTTTCCGTGTGTGTGTGTGTGTGTGTGTGTGTGTGTGTGTGTGTGTGTGTGTGTGTGTGTGTGTGTGTGTGTGTGTGTGTGTGTGTGTGTGTGTGTGTGCGTGTGTGTGTGTGCGTGTGTGTGTGTGTGTGTGTGTGTGCGTGTGTGTGTGTTTGGGTGTGTTTGTGTGTGCGTGTGTGTGCGTGTTTGGGTGTGTTTGTGTGTGCGCGCATGTGTGTAACAAGACATGTTGATAAGTATGCACTTAGTGGTTGAAGGGTGCACTAGGGGTTGCATTTCGCTATCACGCTGAACTATTTAAGGCGAAGCTTAAGGGCTCCTCAATTTTTTTTCTTGATCTTTACGTTATGAACTAATACACTTTGACCCTTTTCATACTGATTCAGAATGCCATAAGCCCATAAAATACACTCCAAGGAAATTCCTCGCAGTGCGTAATAATATATGACGTTTTCCCGCCAAAATTATGAATAAAAAGCAGGGTGCAAGAACTACGGAAGTTATTGCCATCTGGTGTTTTTTAACATGAACTGATCGCACAGTCTTCTAGCTCTTACTTTCCACCTAAATGCTACCCCGCGGTTGGGATCACACTCGCAACCTTCGAATCAGCAGCCGAGCACCATAAAAGCTACACCACCCCACTGTGGGCTCATCACAAAGATGTGGTGGCGGAGAGGGTGCGGGGCAGTTTGCTAAAGCTGAAATATTCGATGTCATACCGAATATGGCAGCTCGACGGTTTTTCAATCGAGGCACACAGAGCGGTAAAGCCAGATGCATCGGTTGAACGCTAGGTGAAAGGAATAAAGCCGGTTCGTGGCACTTTTTTATGGCTCCCTACTTTCTGGGCTCCCGAATAAGCGTTACCACCGTATATTTTTATCAGTATACTTATGGCACAATTCGGTGTAGGTCACACGCACGTCAGAAGTGTAGGAATGCACAGGAAGTCTCAGCACAAGAAAGTGTTAACCTTGTAGCTTACTGTCATTTATTCGTCATTCTTGGCTATGGGCCCTGGGATATATTGTTTAAATTTTCTTTGACAGCTGGCTAGAATATACAGCAGGCACTGTGCACTAATCTTGCAGCTTGTCAAGAATTTTAGAACAATGGAAATGTGGATTTTGCTTTTTATGCGTCTTCTTAGCTGCTAAGTATGTATATCTATTGCCATATTGGGCCTCCTGTCCAATATAATATCACACTTATTTTTTACCTTGTTTTTACCTGGCTAATTTTTTACCCCTCAAATCCGAACTTATGATTGTAACTACTTTACATTTTTGTCCTGAAACTTCCACAGCAATGTATTCGTGACTATATTACGCTGCTTTTATGAGCCGACCTGAAATATTTCGGTGCGTTAGGCTTAACAGGCATGGCCAAGCAAACGCTCATCTCTTCAATGACGAACGAAATCACCGAATCTTTTATCCACATCATAAAAGGGCACAGAGCAACGGCCCATTCTTCTATTCATTTTTTGCTATCAGTGCTGTAGGCAAGTATGCCGACAGCGAGTTCGGGCAGAAAAAGTTGGTCGCATTCACATGGGTGCTGCCATGTTGACTTGCTTCTGTTCATGGCGGTTATTTATACAACAATTGAATGTACATAATGTAAATGCAATGAAAACAAACATTTCATGTGCCGGTGTTGAGTAACACGTGCTGAACGAGCGCAAATGTCTGAATCTCGAGAATGGTAATTATACCTGGAACTATGGTTACTTGCGAGAGCATAAGGCTTGCCTGCACCCCGTAGCTTTAACATTGCTGAATGCTTTTGGTGAGGTGAAATATAGTATCAGGATTATTAGCAGCACTAGCACCGAACCACACTCTCGTTTCTCTATCAAGCATACTTGCTAGAGCACCACCTGGGTTTTAAATATTCTTTAAAAAAATGTCTCTAGAAATCAGTCATTCTGCTTCACGTACAATTTAATTCCGTACATGTGCTATCAAGAAACACAACCTTATTGAAGATAAGTACCAGTTAGGTGCTAGGGTAAGTACTCAAACTACCTTGACTGTGCTCAAAGAAAGATTCTTGGCAGCTGCTATCGTTGCGGCACCTGGAGGAGCAGACGCGAACCACGCGATTTGTCTATGTGACCTATGAGATCTACTTAGGCAACGTGCTAAACACGTTAAGCCAAGCAGTACACTAGGGGGAAAAAGTCGAGTATTTGGAGAGTTTCTGCCACACAACAATGATCGTCATGTACTTCGAGTACTTTCCCCACGTTACCACCACAGTGCCGCTAGTTCGCGGTCGCGGACTGCACGCGCGTATTAGTGTGTAGCAGAACTACACCCCAAGTACTCCATTTTTCCTTAGAGTGAGAAACGCCGACGTGGAAGTGCCACTACCGGACCAAACACCCAAATCGGGGATTCGGGTAGGCTCCGAGATTTTTTGAAATTTGTTCTTCTCGACTACATTGTCTCAAAGAATTACATTAGGCAACACACCATGTAACGCGGAATTCCTGCTACCTCCGACTCTAGGTCAGCGAAATTCAGGAGGCCATTCAGACTCACTCGTTCAATGTGGTTTGCCCTTAGGTTTCACTCACCTTCAGGTTCAGTAAACTTTTTCTCCGTCAGACTCACTTGAACTCCGACTCACAGCTTGATCGAGTAAGTCCGATTGAGTCGACTCATAGGAATCTGTTAGCATAGAATCAGATTTTTTTGCCATGGCGTCAATGCTATGAATCAACAATAGCTTACGTAATCATTACTCTTCTGGGCGCCTTTGGATATGATGATTCGTTGATCTCACTTGCTTTCGAATGCGAGTTATGAGGGGTTGCAAACCTGTTGGGGCATTTATTCTTAGAAGAGTTATGCACATAAATAAATTCATGAAAAACTCCTCTGAAAGGTTTGATACGCCTCGTTGGAGGCACTCACTACACAATTCATGTCTTAGGTCAATAAATATTGAAATGGTGTCTACAAACGATACTGCTTTGTAAAACGTATGAGTAGGCTTGAGTTAAAGTGTAAATCCAGGTAAGGCTGATAATAATGCTGAAGATGAGTAAGTAGGTTCATACGTCGGCAAAAAAAAACGTGGAACTTACTCGGACTCTATCAAGAAATATATCGTGTGCTTTAGACTTACTCAAACACAAACTCGCCAAAACTGTCTTGAGGCACACTACCTCGAACTGGCACTCATGAAAATTTTTTTCAACCGCACTCACTTCAACTTGAGATGAGAAAAATAGTACACACCTGCACTCATGAATGTGCTTGCCGACATATGCCTCCGACGCCCTAGTATATGTCACCGTACTTATGCACTCAATTATCTTCGTACTTTGCAGTTTCCATAACATGGACAATGATGAACGGATGCAGGCGTATGAACGGATGGACGGACGGATGGACAGGCAGACAGACAAAATATTTTGTCTTGAAATATCCCGCCCAAAAAAGGACGTTCATTCTTATTATTTTCGCTAACGCTTCGTTTCAATTTGTACCACGATAACTGAACCCTGAGCACACTATGGGTCCGGTCTGTAGCATGCTGGGGATCTGTCATCTGACACCATCGCTCGGTGTCACACATGCGAAACCCAGTATAGCATTAGCCATGTATATCATAGCCATGTATAGTACAGCACAGCAAGGGTGCGGTATATAGAAAGAAGGGTGAGGAGAGGGTGGGGCTATCGCATATAGCCATCTGCCGCATCACGAAGGCACATGTGTATTTGTGCAGGTAAAACGCAGTCTTGTATCGTAAAGAACAGTAAAGTGTATTGTATTATAGTAGAGCATAGCTTAGTGAAGTATAGCAACGGGGAAGAGCGAAGGAAGTGAGGGAAGATCAGATAGGAAAAATAGCTTAGGAGTTAGAGAGCAGCAAAGACATGAGTAGTATAGCATAGCGAAAGGTATGAAGTAGGACTCATTAGCGGGAGGGTGAGGAGGACGGGGAGCGTCGAGCATAGCATGGCCGTGAAGAGTACAATACAGCGTAGAGAAAAGAGAACTGGGGTGAGGAATAAGTGAGAGGACGCCACTGCATCACAAGAAAAGCCTTCCTTTGACACCCTGGACGATGAACCGGCTGCATTTTTTTCGAAGATTTCCAATGTCAGCGATCGCTTGCCCGTCAATGCTAGTGTCACCGAAGGGCAGACGAAGTATTGCTTCATGGTTTGTACAGTCTGGGCCACTCGATAAAAGAAACTTAGTTCACTTTGAGTGCAACAGCACACGTTTTACCGACTTTTATGAAGCCGAGAAACGCAACCATACTACAAAGAAAAGTTCATTGAACTAGTGTACACTGTCACAAGAGGTACTCATATGCTAAAAAAAGAGTAAAGAACAATGTAATGTTCAGCGAAAGCCTGCGACCATTACACTGACCAAATTACAGCGAAAGCTGTTATGAGATCACAACTTGGATCACGCGTAGCGCCGTACTTGTCCGCCATCTCCGGTGTTCGTAATCACACCACAGGTAATTAGAAAATAAAATACTAATGCCAATGACACAGTGGGGATCGAGGCCGGGTCCGCTGGGTGCCAATCCAGTACTCAACCAACGAGCCACTCCGGTGCTTGGGACTTGTTGGCAAACTTGCCTTAGGCGCAGGCTTGATGTTGGAAAGCTATCGTGTTATACGACTTATAAAGCGTTTCAAAAGAGCGAAAAAACAACCAGTAGTTGCACGTTGTGAATAGCGTAACGAATCGGTCGTCCAATGCTCCAACGTAATAAAGAAGCTTGTTCTAGTTCACCGATTACCTGTGGCACATACCCACTTCAGGCATAATTCCTCATTGTCGTCCGCCAATGCATGAACAATCGGCACGAAATTTCTTGCAAGTGTTTAGTGGAAACCACGTTTCTGAGAAGAATGACGAAAAATAGCACAGCAAATGGCAGCCAACTACCCAAAATTTTTGAATAATAATGCTGTATAGGATATAAAGCAAGTGTGTGGCAGCAGTTACCCTATTAGTATTTAGAAAAGGCTCTGAGAGGGTGCTTTTCTAGCTTTCGGTATGACTTGGCTGCAGCTTCTGCGCTGGCCTGGTGCTTTTTTATGTCGTTTCATTTTACAGCGAAAACTATTATTGTGATAGCAAATATAGGGACACTCTCGGCTGGATTTTGCCGCTGGCGTATTCCTAACTCACCGTATATGTATACATATCTATAGATATATATGAAAAAGCAAGAAAGAAAAAAATCCAGTGAAAGACTCCGGCACGCGGAATCGAACGTTGGACCTCCGCGTCGTGACTGCGAGGTGTTAACTACTGAGCCACAGAAAGACACCTCTTTCAACGATTAAACGACAAGCTATTTATATCTACCAATTACCTTTGTTTGTGGGCACCTCAAGGGGGTGGGGGATATTGTGTTTTCAGCATTATCAGCAATATGGCGCAATGAGCGCATGGCGGATCTCATCACTCACTATACTTTGGCCCGCGGAGAGAAGGGAGTGGACGATCTCTCACGCGCCCTTATCTCCCGGTTGGGAAGATAATACGTCTTGGCTGACGTTGGGCGTGCACTGGAGCAATTCTGTTGTAGTTACGGTGCGCACAAAGGTCACTGCAATCCTTGTACAGCCTCAGTTTGCGAAAATGGCGCTCTTTTCAGACACAGCGAAGTAACGACTGAGGCGCCTATTCAAGTTATTCTGTACCTGTGAGTACGTTTTGTGCGTCATTTGTACGCGAGAAACGTGAGGCATGTTTCGATCTGCTTGTCATTCTGGGCGTGGCCTTCCAATTTTTCGCTATCGCGTTTGTTGCTTCGGTTTTGCGGCAAAGCTGTGACTTTTTATGAAAAGAACACAAAGAACACAATGAGATTCGAACCCGGATACCCTGCGTGCCAGCACACTATTCTACCACTGAGCGACACCAGTGCTTCGGACTCGCTTGCAAACTTCCCTCAGGCAGCCTTGAGGTCGGGAAAAGAACCACGTTATTATGAGTAATAAAACATTTTAAGACAGCAAAGAAGCATTCAGGCGTCACAAAATGCGAATTACTTTACACGTTGGTTGTCGAATTCGGGGGGTGGAGGGTGGAGTAATTTTATATGACAAGAAGAGAAAAGTGAGCCCCGTAACTGTCTCTCAGGGGGAGGACACCTCAACAGTAGCTCACGAGGGATGACAGTAAAAAAGGGATTAAAAGGATAGGATGAAAAGGTAAAGAGATTGAGAGAGAGGAAGGAGAGAGCGAAGCGCAGGGACAGCAAACTACGGAAGTAAGTAGAAGACAGGAAAGATGGACACGGTTGCAGGAGTCCGAAGACGGGGCACCACTGGCGAGAGCTCTTGTCGGCGTCAGGAGATGGCGTACGACAAGTCCAGTAGGCCAGAGCTACCCTGTCGTCGAAGATCGGCGTCAGGAGATGGCGTAGGGCCAGCCCAGTCGGTCAGAGCTACGCTGACGTCGGAGATCGCGACGGCACAACCGGTCAGCTCGAAATCCAGCGAGCGAGTCTCGTCAAATTCTCTAGCCCATTACAAAATCTTATTCTTGATCACCTATTAACTATGGCGCATACCCACTTCAGGCCTAAGTCTTCATCATAAGCTACTGCATGAAAAAATGGCACAAAGTTCTTTGCAAGTGTGTAGCGGATACCACGCATCTCCGAAAAATGAGGAAGGATTGCATAACGAATGCCGGCCAACTACGCTGAAATTATGACTATTTATGGCGTATTGGATACCGAGCAAGTGTGCTTGAAGTAGTTACCCGCATAGTGCACAGAAAAGCTATGAACAGCTGGTCTTGGTGTTTTCGCTGTGACTGCAGTGTGCTAGGCGTGCCGCGCAGGGCTGGCCGTTTTTTTTATATACTCTGAATGGAAGAGCGCACAAACAGAATGTGTGCGTGTTTTCTTTCTTTTATTTTGCGCCGATAATCGCAGCGAGACGCAACACTAATCTACTTACGTCTCGCACGCGTTTGTATCCTCGCGATTCCCTCATCAGGCAGGCACCATTCGCGTTCCAGTGTCATAAAGCTTTTATCCTCCCGCGTGAGAGGAAACGCCACAGCTGGCACTACTCCAAAGGACCGGACAGACGCCGGTCACTGCGAGTAATAAACAAATAGATTGATTGATTGATATGTGGGATTTGACGTCCCGAAACAACCATATGATTATGAGAGACGCCGTAGTGGAGTGCTAAGAAAATTTCGACCACCTGAGGTTCTTTAACTTGCACCCAAATCTGAGCACACGGGCCTACAACATTTCCGCCTACATCCGAAATGCAGCCGCCGCAGCCGGGATTCCATCCCACGACCTGCGGCTAAGCAGCCGATTACCTTAGCCACTAGACCACCGCGGCGGGGCTTTCACCTCAATTAGGGCTTTCACCTCAATACTTATCAGGCTTTCACCACAATTTTTAGGGCTTTCACTCCAATTAGGGCTTTCACCTCAATACTTATCAACAGCGTTAAGCGCAGTTTTACTCAGCCTTCACTATTAGGTGTGTTAAAAAAAACTGGCCCATATCTGCATGTTTCGCTGCAAATGGCATCCAAAGAGGAAAGTCTTGCGTCTGGAGAGGGTGCAAAACATTTATTTGACGTTCTGCGTGGCAATATTGGTGAATTGTATTCTGGAGGCGCTGCGTTAGAGTTTCTCGAAGAGAGTGAAGGCGAATGAGCACATCGAGGCACGTGAGACACGAGCGCTATCCGGCAGTTATCTTCGAAAACGAAGGAATGCGTACGCACATGTCTCAGAGGCAATAGGAGCAGAACCCAAAGTGACCAGCAGGTGTCACCACCATAGAGTCACCACCTTGTTGTCTTAGCAAAACGTTGGAAACACTTGCCTTTTTGTGCATAGCGTTGCATTGTCAGCGCAGCGCATTAAACGCGACGGTCCCCAGAATTACTTTTTCTATGCCTTCTTTAGTATAAAGACAAACATACAGAATATTGGCGTAATGTTATTGGGCCTCAGATATGCGCATTATTTGCTTTTCACCTGATAATCACAGATGTAAGAACACTGAAGCTTGGGCAATGTTGGTGGGCGCTGCGAATTCGGTTGAATTTTGGCCGTCAGGGTGTTGTTTCGGTAGACAAACACACATATGTACAGAGAGGCAAAAAGACGGACAAACCAAAATTTTTGCGTCGAAGTACCAGAAAAAAATACTGCGTCTTTAATGGCGTATTCAGTTGGCTGCTCTAGTCCTCTGGCTCAGAGTCGCCAGATGCAGAGGCAGCTCGCAGTCGGAGCATGAGAATCCAATACGGCCACTCCCATCCAAATCACCCAGTGGAATTGTCGGGGCTTTAAGGCTCACACTAAGCGCGCCAACCTCCGGCTTTTCCTCGCAGCATTTCAAAACCTTCCTGCTGTGGTAGCCCTCCAGGAGCCAGGGAGTGCTGCCACACTCACAAACTATACTACGTTTCAGCAGGACCCTTTATCTTGCATCTGCGTGCACAAAAATTATACGGCCAACCTAGTTGATCTCGACCTTAAGCCAGCTTTCTCGTACGTGATGGTGACACTCCTTCCGCTGCGTAAACAGGACCCGCCACTGCACGTGCTAAACATTTATTGATCACCGAAACTAAGCAACATTACATTCGCAGACCTTTTTAGCCGCGCCTTAAAGGCTGCAGGCAGGGACCCTCTGGTGATCGTGGGTGATTTTAATGCCCCCAGCACACTCTGGCGGTATGTACGTGAAGAGAAACGTGGACGTAAATTAGCGGAACTTATGTCCACGCTGGGCCTAACTCTTCACACCGACCCTGCCTACCCAACTCGCGTGGGTAACTCCGTGACCCGGGACACGTGTCCGGACCTTACCCTCACAAAAAACATTCAGTGTGCGGATTGGGTCAACACTGAAGAGACCCTCGGCAGCGACCACTGCATACTCAACACTACCATTCGCACCTATCCTTTGGCAAGACCTTACGGAGAGGCAAAATTACCCGATTACACGAAGTTTCGGCAAATATACGCCGAGAGGCAGCGTACTAACCGGATATACCGGCAATCTCAGAGCACTTAGAGGAGCTAGTGTTACTGTATAGGCTACGGTATGCTGGACGTAGCGAAATCCTCCTGAGCTCAGCACTTAATACTGACGATCATTCTCGTCCAAAATACTATCTTCAAGGCAAATCACGAGGCTGTCTACGAGCTGCTTTAACGAAAGCATTGTCGTTCCCCCCGCCTTCAATAGCCGCCTCGTTATTACATGGTGCATTTATGGCTTCGTAGATGTGAACTCGCCCCACACAAGTGCAAAATCATCATTAACAACGTACCTGTGCGAAGTATTATGCGTCCGGTGATACCCCCTTTCTAAATGCATGCTCGCGCCCTTCACCTAGCTTTCCTGTCGATAGCCACGTGATTGACTGGCTTGTGTTACCCGATTCAGGTCAGATCGCAACGCTCGCACTACGAAGTCAGAAGGGTCACCAGCGCTCTGAGTCAGAGGCTGACGCTCTGAAAGAACCAACCGAAGGTAGTCCGGGTGCTCAAATTCTACCAACCGAAGGCGCACCCGCTTTTGATAGCGCTAGAAAACGCACAACTGAATACGCCATAAAAATCACGGCATGTTCACGAGCGAATGATGACTAGTGGGGCGATGTATCCGTGCTTCTATCCGTCCATACATCCACGCGTCCATCTGTCTGTCTGTCCGCGTGCCTATCATCCGTATGTCTGTCTCTCACTCCCACTAACGCCACCTGCCCAGTCATACAACTAGGCATTAAAGCTTCGTCTGGTTTGCCCCTAAAAAGTGGGTAACAATTAGAGTACCAGGTAGTCTACTATGGAACAGCATAAAGCCGTCCCATGGGCCTCACACTAAATGAGGCCCTGCATGGCAGCTTTGGTGTGTTTAAAGAAACACATTCTCACGAACAGTGAACATCAATTACAATCCAACAGAACGTCGCGTCAGAACACAACATCCACACACACACATACCAAAAGTTGTTACAAAAAGATATGTTTGCATATTTACACGGAACACAACATAAACGAATACACAAGAATTGTTACAAAAAGATATGTCTACATATGCACAATACATGGCAAACGAAGAACACACAAGTGAAATGCAAAGGTCTATATGCCTGGTATTTACAAACTATTTACAGAGTATTTGTGCGAGTACTAAACAAACATGAACCTACCGAAACCAGGCAGGCCTGAAAACGAGCTTTCAACATCTCTCGTAGACGAACACAAAACAGCAGGACCAGTGTCCAAGGAATTCCTCCTCTTCTAGAAAGAAGAGTTCCTCCGACACACAGATGGTATTTCTTTGTGCAGTCGCTCCAAAATTGAGAAGAGAGCATGGCGGCGGCGACCTGCTGCAACAGCTTCACAACGGTTACGCCAAAGACAGTAGGCACCAGCAACAATGAGAAAGCAGGCGAAGCGACCTCGAGAACAACGTCTAGAAGAAGCAAAGCTGTTTACTCCGAAGCCATGAAATCCAGCTTGCACAGCCCTCCAGAAAACACGAGTAACGACGCATTGTCTTAAAACATGCTGATTTGTTTCCCGTATGAAGCAGTTCGGACATGTTGCTGATGGGATCATTCTCCACCTTTCGAGGCGGTCAAGGGTAGGAAGAATGCCCCACCCCAGCCGCCACATGAAGTGCTGGAGGTGGCCAGGCAGAAATGATGCCGTCAGCATGCTCAGAGACACACTACTAGAGCAGGTGTGGCGTGCCGGAGGAACTAACGGGAGCAACAAAGCGGCTGTTGTGTCAACGATGAGATTGTCTAACACATCTACCTCAGGGCAAGCCGACTGGATATGACAAAAAAACGCGACAGCTGTTGTGGAAAACGAAGGAAGTATTACTGATTGTGCGCGCCGATTAAGGTGGACATTATATTATATACCGAAGGTGAGTGCCTATAAAATAATATGCCGGATTTCAGGCAGGAAATTCCTCTCTTTGTACGAGGTGCAACAGGAAGCGCAGGGCCAGTAGCCGGCAGCGTATTGATACCGAATGGAAAGCAAAACCTCCTTGGGAACGCTGCTGCCCTAACGCCACACGAGAAACCAACTCAGTGCCACCGGTCCGAAAGAAGGAACACAATGCAGACTGCAATGACCTCACGATGCGTAAAGGTGGCTGCTGCACGTGAGAAAGGTACCAAATGCAACCGCATAACGCCGTCTGTGCAAGCTACCTCCGCTCAAGAAGCGGGAAGTCGAAATCCCGGGCGTTCAAATTTTTTTTTGTTTTACTTCGTCGAGGCCGTTTGACCAAGCGGAGTTACGAACGCCGTAATGGTGGCACAGAAGTTTTAAAATGTGAAGTGACGTAGCCGGCTGAAGAAGAGATGTGAAGCTAGGTCGGGAGTTTGTACAGCCGACGAACAAATACCGGGATTTAGAGTGGTTTAGCGCAGCACCTGAAATGTCACCATACTGAAAGAATAAGCGCAGGCTATGTGAAAGATTATCTTCATCTGAAATGTACAAGGTTATGCGTTGAGCAAAAGCTGTGACTTTCACGGCACTGCTGCCGGGAAGCGCAAGACCCCAGAGACGCGAATCCACTTCTAGAGCACACAAAAACGGCTCAAGGCTGAGTACAAAAAAGAAAGGAGATAATAGGCACCCCTGATGGACCGCACGTGTAATAGAAAAGGCAGCACTCTCCCAACCATTTAGAACTAGTGTGCTTTTTATACCAGAGTAGGCACGTGTAATTAATTCCACAAAAGAACCAGGAAAACCAATGGCTGTGAGCACATTAAAGATATACGTGTGCTCTAGACGGTCAAGTGCTTTCTCTTGGTCCAAAGACACAAGGAGATCACGCGCAGATAGCGACAGAGTATAGGCTATGATATCCCGGGTGGTAAAGGACAAGCTGCGTATTTCTCGTCCAGGCGTAGCTGAAGCGTGGTGATGGCCCATCAGGGTGTTCAACAGAGCCCTCAAACGTTCAACGATAACCGTCGCGAATATCTTATAGTCAACGTTAAGAAGCGTCTTACGTCTCCAATATTCAGGATTAACAGAGGAAGCATCAACTTTCGGAAAAAGCACAATACGTCCATCCCGAAAACTTCATGGAAAGACACCATCCTCGAAACATTGCCGGATAACCGCGGTTAAGGCAGTACCAAGCTTACTTCAAAATGACAAGTAAAATTCAACTGGAAAACCGTCTGGCCCAAGGGCTGTCCCCCGTTTCATAAATTGTAGTTCTGCCTTTACCTCTTCGACTGATGGAGGGACGTGCAGAGAACCAGCAGCTTGTTGAGGAACGTAAGGCATACCTCAAAGCATAGGCGGCATTATATCA
>NC_134706.1:78657328-78697328 GCF_043290135.1 Rhipicephalus microplus
GTTGCCGGGGAATCGAAGGGCGAGCAAATTTTTTGACAATAAGGTTCCAACACTGACAGCCCTAAAACGTCGCAAGAAACGACGTATACAATCGACAAAACCAGACAAAGCACTCTGGTTTAACTCAAAAAGAAGTGATGGTTTTCAACTGAGGTAAATTTATGTCCATAAGGTAGCGGGTACGTTTCACATAAACAGCTCTCATAACACCGTTCCTTAATGTATATGCTCGGAATACAGAAGTTTCGTAGCCCTCGAACTGCAGGCTCACCTGGTGTCGTCAAACACCGAGAGCACTACACAGCAAGATACACGTCACATGCTTCAAAACGAAGTACTGAAGTCGCTCGCACCTTTCCACAGAGAAACTCGAGCAAATGCGTCACAGAGTTATGTGGGTATAGCGCGAATGTTGCACTATAGACCGTTTTCAAAATTAAGTGCCCATATCGAACGAAAAAGAAAACATTTTTTGGTACGCCTTTACACCCACTGGGATGCGCGCTGCTGAAACCAGTATGTAATTATCGCTGCGTATGTTGGTTGTGGTTGGCAGTCAGTGGGACGCCCAGGGGGACGCACAGCGGCTACTTTAGGGAGCAGCACCAGGGTGGCCCTTGCATGACCTCCTCGGTTTGTGGACAGGCTGTTATGAGTGGCAGAGCAAGGACGTGGCCTGCAAGGGACGCTCATTGACGTACCGTCCAAACGCGTTGCACGTCCTGCAGGAACGCAAGTGGCGTCCGTGTGCGCTGCAGAGAACGCTCATCCGCGTCGCTGGGACGAACAGCCTGCCAGCTCGCACTAGTGAACAAGATGCGGCGGAGGAGCTAAGTTGCCAGACTGAATTTTCTAAATGGTCTGTTGGGTATAGTTTTGGAGTGCTTAATTGTTATTTCCTCTGTATTATCCTTATTTATTGAATGAAGGCAAATCGTTGCCTTCAACGGGTGGTGGTGCGCTGGTGTAGGGTTGTGAAACACTACTGGTTGTATTGCGTGAATGTTGCTTCCATCGCACCCACTGGAGTAAAGCAAAGTGTCAAGCCAAGCGAAAGTAAAGACGCCCTTGACAGAATTCCTAATGCGCATCCAGTGCCTATCAAATATATGCGGGGTGGCCAGTGGACGGTTGTGCGGCGCGAGCAGTCACTTTTAACTGCGGAGCGTTTCTTATTCTCACGATGTCGCGCTTAGGTGTCTGCGTTGGCACCATCTACACCCTTACTGTGCTAATTGCGTCTCGCGTCTCGTGCCACATGCTCGCGTCTCATTGCAGAGACGCGCATGCTCGTGTCAAGTACCGGCCCTGGAAGATCACCCGCCAAACATCTGCTCCCCCTCCCCTCCCTCGCCTCGCAAAGCCGACGCCGGCAGCGTCTGCTAGTGAAAAAAATTGCCCGCAGCTTCCCTCGGGGGAACACTGAGGAGGATGCGGAGCATATAATTGGTTAACGGGGTGTTAAAGTGCGACTTACTTGGGTCGATGGCTAAATTGGTTAACGTGGTTGTGAAATGGGGTGTTAAATTGCGACTTACTTGGGTCGATGGCTAAATTGGTTAACGTGGTTGTAGGAGGGGGTGTTAAATGAGTGAACACGTACACACGTATGCGAAAGGGCGGTGTTTATTTATTGCGACGAACTTTGAGCACGATGGCTTTTTGGTCGGTAAAGTGAAGAGTGAGTGGATCGGGTTGCGACCTCGGACGTCGACGCGCCGTACAAACCAACCGACGAGCGGCAACTGAGCGAGCGAGCACCGACCTTGAGTATATATACAGCGCGACGGCGCATGCACTGTCAGCTGTCGAATGTTCGAGAAGGGGGAGAAGCGCAACGGCGCATGCGCGCGCGTCAGCTGCCGATGTTCTCGAAGCGCGACGGCGCATGCGCACGCGTCAGCTGCCGATGTTCTCGAAGCGTGACGGCGCATGCGCGCTACATTATACAGCTAACGAATGTTCGTGAAGAGGAGAAGCGCACGCGGTGTGTAGAAAAGGAAGGGTGCACAGATGGTGGAGGAGTGAAGCGCGCGCGGTGTGTAGAGGAGGAAGGGATGCACAGATGGTGGAAGAAGGAGGAGGAAGCTTGCGGACGGCGCCGCACTACAAGCCTCGAGTATTAGATGCTCCGCATCTAAAAAATCACAGCTTATCCACGGACTGAATGATAAACGAGTGGGGCAAAGCGTCCATCAGTCCGTCCGCGCTTCCCTCCATCCGTGCAACCATCCGTGTGTCCGTCTGTGCATCCGCCGCTCTGTGCGTCCGCCCGTTCTTCCATACGTCCATCAGCCCATATCTGTGTCCATTCGTCCGTCCATCCGTTCGTCCATGCGTCCATGCACCTGTTCGTCTGTTCATCGTGCATCCATCAATCCGTGCGTCTACTTGTCTTTCTGTCTGCCCATGCGTCCGTCCGTCCTTTCGTGTGTCTGTCCATCTAGTGAACACCACAAGTACCACCATATCACATGTGTTTATACGTATCATTGGTTTATTCCACCAACGACAATCACCTACCGGTGAATCCTGGAACGAGATGGCCACGTACTACATACATTGCGGACGACCGACCCAGGCTTTAAGGAGCTTCGTCCCTAGAGAAATAGCAGAATATCCACGGAAGCAATGATGATCATTGGTGATGAGTCCGTTGGTGTTAACGTCCATGCGTTCGTCAATGCATCCGCACGTCCATCTACTAAACACTCCAAGTACCGCCGTCTCGTATCTTTTCATCATATATTCATCATATAGAAGTACCGCCATCCAGCGGACATTCGAAGGACTAAACAAAAGATGGCTACCTACTTCTACTAAGACATACATCGCGGACGCACGACACACGGCATAAAGAGCCTCGCTGCTAGAAAATGACTGCTCGCGAGGCCAAACCGTTCACTGGCCACCCCGTGTAAGTAGGCACTGGATCGCACGCTAGGAATTCAGTCAAGGTCGCCTTTACTTGGCTTTCGCTTTACCTTAAAAGCAACGCTTCTACTACATTCAATGAATAAGAATAAAAACAAAATAACAATTAAGCATTCCCAAACCATACCCACTTACACAACATTCATGCGATACCCCCTCCCCCCTCGTATTTACTCGAGTTCCCCCCGTGGCAAGATGTGAGTAGCCTTTTTACTAACAGATGCTGCCTACGTCGGCCTTGTGAGGCGAGAAATGGGGGGGGAGGGGGGGCGACCGTTTGCCCGGGACGCGAGCACGTGGCACAAGACACGAAACGCGAGCATGCGCAGTGGGCCACTGTCAAGGCGACGCCACCGAAGCTGGATTCGCGAGTAGGTGTGACCATAGAGTTTCCTAAACTAGAGGGGACTCTGTCGCTGCGACTGTTCAACAACCATGGGAATGATGGGTAGTACACACATTTACCTAGTCTTCGTGCTTGCGCACGACGAATCCTACTTGTGGCTTCGTTTATTGCTGTGTTTGGGTTTTGTTTTGAAAAAAAAAAGATCAACCCTTTCGAAATTTGGAACCCCATTCGGAAAAGTAAGTTTAAAAGAATAAGGTGGTGAAGCACAATTGCTGAACATTTGCTGATTTTTGTTTCGTGAGAAAACAGCTTTTAGCCACATGAACACACACGGAACCAAAAGTAGGCCAGAAGTACGAAGATTAGACAAATATGTGTACTCCCCATCATTCCCATGCTCGCTGAAGCACCGTGCGTTGCAGCTCCCATAGACACTAGCGCCAGAACTCCATCTAGTGTATATTAAAAACTAAAAGTTTCCGCATTAAAAAAAATAAATGAAGGCAGTTATGATCGAGTGATCAGTCAAGGGCACAGAGTAGTCCAGGGCTCCACTAGTGCGAGCGGCTTGCTTGGTCCCGTGAAGCAAAGCTATTTGGCTCTGCTTTTTCAAGTCGTCAAGCCGTGCCTGCCGCCTGGGAAACGTGTGCAGTTCCTTAGTAATGTGTGCGCTCGGTGCACTCTAAAGTATTGTAGCTGAGTGTTGGTGTGTCCGAACATCACGGACAGGTTTCTCTAAGCGTTGCGAGATTCGCTTAGCTTAGGTTGCATAATTTGAGAAGATTGCTGGTTTTAGGAGCTTGCTCGCCAAGTTTGTTATGCTGGGGGCATGTCCCTTGGCGTGTACACTGGAAGCGCAGCAGTACAATGTACCCGCTACACGGCCACCGTAACTTTCATGAATTGGGCAAGTACACGCTATGTCATTCGCCAGTCTGCTGCTAAGTGAGGTACCTACTTCACATCTGCTGAGGCCTCGCCTCAATGTATACGCATTAATCGCATCTGTAAGGCATGATGTGCACTTTGTGCTACGATGAAGGCTCGTCTAAAGGCCGATCCGGTAGTGAGAGCCCGCGAAGCTGAGGCGGCACGCAAGCGGCGGCAAGACAACCCCTACTCGGGACCTGTATTGACATTGCGTTCTCCAACTTTGAATCGCAACATCTAATTCAAAATCCGCTCGCCACTTACTTCGCAGACAAACAAAAAAAATTTTAATCTTCAAAGAAAAACATTTTTCCCAGCTTCTTAATCAGTAATGTAAGTCGTTTATATAATTGCATCAATACGTAAATGACAATCTATATATATATATATATATATATATATATATATATATATATATATATATATATATATATATATATATATATATATATTAAATGCATCAACATGTAAACTATAAAACATTGTTTATACAAGTGTGTATACAATCACCCCTATAACGTGTCACGCCTGTATATGATGGTGGAGGACTTTTATGGGGATCAAAGAGTTCTCCCGATCAGTTCCGTGCCAGCTCATCCTGCATCATTCACTTCGTGGAGATGGCAGGATTTTTTATGCGTCTTCAATCCATAATTTATTGAACATTTAAGTCTTAACGCACAAGGCCATATTTTATTCGTTGCTACCTTTGTTGCAGAACGATGTACTCAGAGTTTGGCTGTGTTGCATATAGAGACGCCCGAGTAGAGAAAACTGTATTTCTGGGGAACCTGACACGTATATGCGACTTGGAATTCACCTTTTTTTTTTCATTGTGCCACAGCGCACGTGCCCATTACCATAGAATGAAGGTCTAGAAACACTTTTGCATGGTCTACCCATGCATTTAGATCTCGGAGGAATTCATTCTAGCAATCTCGGTGTCACAGAACGAGTGCTCAAAGAGGGCGTGCCGCCAAATGCTCGCGACAAAGCGCCAGAGTGACGACGCGAGGTGAACCATAAAAAAAGAAAACAAACACCCAACGACTCCCCGGGAACGTGCCTCTCCTCTCGGAAGCCTGGCTTCGCCGACGAACCTCCTCACCCCACATCGGCGGCCGAGCAAGCACTCGAAATTTCTCGATGGAAAGAGGCGTGGTGAGTCATCCGTCGCGGACGGCCCTCGTATCGTCTCGACCTTTCCCACAGCCTTCGCTGCGCATCACGGACACGAAATGATGAGAACTTTCTGGAATATCGCGCGGAAGGTATTTAATCAAGCAGCCGAGACGAGAGATCAGGAGAAGACAGAAGTTAGCGCCAGAGCGCGTAGGGATTCCGCCGTGTAGTCGGCGAAGGTTTTGTCCGTGGAGACAAAGCAGGAGAAGAAGATGATTTCCACCTGAGGGGTGACGACTCGAGCTACAGGCAAGAGTGTGTGTTTACCGCTATCGAGCGAAGACGCGTGGCAACAGCTGCGTGTGTGAAGCCGACGTGTTTCCGGCGAAGAACTTTGAAGCTTGGAGAGTTGTCTATTGAAGACGTGAGGTTTCCTGGAAGAGAAACTTCGGGGGCAGCGGAACGACAACAACGCTGGACTTTGAGTGAGTGATTCTCGTAAGAGTATCACCCAGACTTTCGTTCCAAGAACTTTGGACTGAATAGGTTTTCTATCTCTTTAGTCTTTAAGTGTCTTGGTTGTTCAATGCATGCGACTGCATTGTAGTGCGTATTGTTGTCTGTGTCCGTTGTTGTGTGGCTGATTGTACTGTGTAGTACGTTGTTTGATTGGTGACATATTGTATGCAACTATTGTGGAGTGTGCATTCTTGTGTATTGTTTTCGATCTGCCATTATTGAGAATATAATTTTGTTTGTTTATCAACTCTCAGCTCTGACTTGTTCTTTGGGCCACAGCCGGCGTCCGCTGGCGCGCCAAAAAGGACCACTTCTAAATTGTCCACGCTTTCGTGGTGCGGTTCGGGGGGCCGGTACTTCGGCCCTTGGAATTAGCCCGGCGATCGCCTCCCAAATTAACGGGACCTTTGTGACACTCGGTAGTCCAGTATCACCCCGAAAAGCTCTACCCGCTACCAGAAACACAGAGGGCGGCACAGCAACAAAATAAATACGTATCCCGGGTCAGCCATTTAAAACACCACTGGAGTGATTGCATGGCGAGAAATGTGAGGACCTTCGATTACTATTCAATGTATTACAAGTTCGTATAGGAGGTCAATGCAAAGATTGAATGGCAATGATTCGACATGTGATATGCAACTGACATATGTCGTCGAAAAAATGTTCAATTCAATGAGTTTTTAGGCTGCGTTGTGTGAATGCTACAAATGTCAAGTAATGTCTTTGTTGCTACATAGTTAACCTTGGGATCGGTATTCTCGCTGCTGTTTGTTATTTAAATGCGGAAAGCCAGTTATCTTTCGCAATTCGCAAGCCAGTCTCGCAATCCTTTTTAACCGAAGTAGAACATAAATAGAAGATTCGACAGCTCGGAAATTCGTGATGGAAGCCACAGCTACCATGCCGCCCTCTTCCCTGTAGGCTCTCGCTCGAATCTTACAGCAGGATGATAGTAGTGAAGTTGAAGTGAAAGTTGAAATTTGTTTGCACCATCATACTGCGGGAATTCTAGGGCAAAAAGTGAAAATCAATTCACTTCAGAAGCGCCCGAGCACCCGTATACAAGGTACACAAAATGGCTACAATATACACTAACAAGAAATTTTAACCGTTTCACATTGCAGGTCAACCTCTAATGTTACACAAGGCTAACAGCTTGATAGTAATTAAAAATACACAGAAGCTCTAATACCACTTGAAGAACAAAGCACTCACATCATGTAAGGAAACACCGACGTATAATTGCGGATGCTGCACTGTACCACATCAATATCTTGGATAATCAGTTTGCTCAATAGAACTGCAAGTGCACGACGTAAAAGTTATTGCCCATACTTAGTACCACAAAAGAGAACGAACCAGTATTCCTTGGCGCGAAGTGCATAAGGTGCGAAGTGTATTCGTTTTCAGCGAAGATATGCTAAGAAATGCATGCTCGCAGTTCGCTCTCCTGACACAGACGCCTACTGCGAATCCCATGCATTTTCACGCTCTGACTCGTCGAGCGGTCTAATTTATTCTGCTGATTCTCGCCCCCTTGTTCTAGGTAAAATGCTGCATTTGGCCGGCATCACAAGTTCATCGAGGCGTGAACAATCAGTCAAGGTAACTGCACCTTTGTAACGCACAAGAGTTATCGCACGCATCTTACACAGCGCCCACTCGCCCATTTCCTTCCGCGGAACCGTCAAATAAACGTTTTATTTTCTCTCTCAAGAAACAAGAATGTCGTCCTGCGACAACCTTTGCCAGTGAAGCACCCAGACACGCCGCCAATTTTTAAATTGACAAAAAGCTTTATGTCGGGGTTTATAACAGCTCCACTGACGCAGTTCAGTCACGGATATGACATTGTAAATTATACGCGAATATGTGGCAAAGTAAAAACTAAGAAAACAAAACTTTCGCCACAGGGAGTCGAACCTATGACCTCTCATTTCCGAGAGCATGGCACCAAAATGCCTAGGGTGCAAGGAACACGTTCTTTAGCACTCTAACGGCAAGATATTCGTATACGCAATTTGCCGTCGACTGTGCTCGGAGCTCTCTTTAGCGCGTTTTTTGTCATCGCTTGCGAGATGGCGTGACGGACTCGTTGGACACATTTTAAAGATCCTCGCCTTACAATGCACCCGCGCTCATCTCGTGATGGCAGTGGTTTGTACGTCTTGTGCTCTCACAGCAAGCTACAGAGAGCACGAAGGTAACTTCGCTCATTGCGCAGGTCACTTCTCCGAAAGGGGCATGCCACTCATATATAAAGAAGTAACAACTCGTACAGTGTATGATTCGCGCTCATCCTGTGTGTACTTGTGCGTTCATTTTGTGGGAGTTTCTCGGAGCATTTCAGGCTGAACCGTCATGCCGCCCGCGATTTTCGACGCTAGCGTAGCTCTCACCGACTGGTTCGCCCTTCCCGGTCTCCTGGCGCCGTGAAGCTCTCGCTGAGTGCTGCCCCGTCCTCGGACTTCTTCTACCTGCTCCCATCTTGCCTATCCCTTTCATTTTCTTTCGCTTGCCTGTCCTATCTTTAAAGATGATAGTCTTTCTTGGGGCCTTCGACGCAAAAACTTTTGCTCGCTCTGTCTGTCTGTCCGTCTGTCCGTCCGTCCGTCCGTCTGGCCGTCCGTCATTCTGTACGTTTGTCTGTTCATCCGCCCTTAACGGTACCCTAAATGGCGCCAAAGTGGCCATAAGATACTTCAAACGGCCGACCTCATCCGCAGTGCCCACCAATATTGCTCATAATTGAGCGTTCATACTTGTGCGATTGTCAATTAAAAAGCCATTATTGAACATATATTAGGCACCATTACAACACGTCAATATTCTGTATCTGTGTCTCTTAATTAAAAAGGCATGCATAAGTAATTCTAAGGACCGTAGCATTTATCACGTTGCACTGACCAGGCAACGCTTGCGCGACAACGCAAGTGTTTCAAACGCTTTGCTAAGACAGCACGGTGGGGGCACCTACTCTTACCTTGCGTTCTTCACCTTATCACCTCCGAGACGGGCGCACAGGGCGCGCGCACATCGTTTTCCAAAATAACTGCCAGGTAGCGCTCATGTCTCATGTATGACGTGACATGATGCGCTCTTTCGCCATGCTGCACGCTCGAGGCACTCTAACGCATCGCCTACAGAATACCATTAACCGATTTTCTTGCGCAGAACTTCAAAAATAAACGTTTTGTTCACTCTCTCCAGACGCGAGACTATCGTCTTTCGACAAAATTTGCAGTGTACCATGCGTATTCGGGCCATTTTTATGTATATATATATATATATATATAAGGGAAAGAAGTGTATACCTAAGGGCTCGTTTTTCCGTGTTTTTAACACAATATTAATGAGATATAACAGACAGTAATGCCAAGGAATGTACAGGGGAAGTTGTTAACATTAATGGAATGTAAATAAGAAGAAAGAAAAGTGGATGAAAAAATTACCAACTGTAAGCATATATATATATATATATATATATATATATATATATATATATATATATTAATATATTCCATTAGATATTTCCACTCTCCTTTTCATAGCTCTTTCCCCCCTGCCCTACAAGGCACTGTGTCATGTCGCCTTACAGGCAGACAGAAATTAGGTTCCCTTTTCCTCTTCTCAAGAACCACCACCACCACCATTTTGTGCGCCGTCGTTTGTGTTCGAGCAGTGCTCTTTCAGTGTCGAGCTGTGACAGTTGGTAGTTCATGCTCATCGTGTGTATGCTCTTTACCTGCGTTTTTTTTACTGAGGTGAGATTTGCATATTTAAGGCTGCTTGGCATTTTTCGCATGGCATTACGATTTCTTGCCATTTTATTGATTCATTCAGCCTTGTGACAAAACAATGCACAATAAACGGCCAGGTGCTTGTGTGGAGGCCTGTTTCAATGACTTATTATACAGATTCTTATGAGAGAGGGATAAGTCATGTTTTTTTTAACGCTAAGTGTTTCTTAGCGAACTTCGGTGATCTTGAGCGCATCTATCTATCTATCTATCTATCTATCTATCTATCTATCTATCTATCTATCTATCTATCTATCTATCTATCTACCTATCTTGCCGCTTACGTTTGGTAGTTCTCGTTGTCACCCCCTAAACTTGGTGTGAACCAAAATTCGCATGGGAGGGTAAGATGGTCTGACGAATATGGCGCGCCGGTTACGATATAAATAATGTTACAATCCCGTCCCGTACGTCGTAAAACACTTCCCGCCAGACCATGGCAGATACCACGGGCGGCTATGTGCCGCTGGTATGCGTGCATGCGACACAGGTGATTTACAGCATCTACTCAGGAACGACGACAACACACATGGGCAATTTTAATGCGCGAGCGTTAAGAAATACCTGAAATCGTTAGCGTGGACCCGACGACTGCAAAAAATAAATGTTAGGGGCCCAGCAGGAACCGAACCCAAGCATTCTGCGTGGCAAAAAAGTATTTTTCCACAGAGATGCTTCAGGTCTCAGAACTACTTTTCAAATAGGCTCTAATCTTCGTGAAACGTCAATAGTGGTTGCAGTGATGCCTACCAAATTTTATAAATATTACATATGTGCTCATTCGATACACCCGTTGCGTCGGCTGAACGTCAATTGTGGTTAGTTGCCACGCACTGAAGTAGATTCATGTAGCAGTGTCTAGCCCCAGCATCTTCGCGAGCATCAGCGCTTCATATCAGCTTCTAATGTTGCTAATACGCATGTTCCAGTTGGCATCGTTGTGCAAGTGCAAACAACTTGTTATAAAAACATCTGCGACTCTTCCGCATATGCCTGTGCCTGCAAGATGTGTACACATAAATAACGTCATTTCTTGACGTGTCGCTCAATGAAAAAAAAATTGCAACACGTTCACCTTCCCTCCGCGTGCTTCGCACAATGTTGACTCCCAGGTACATGGGATCTGCCGAATGTTTTCTCTATGTTTTCGGGTAGCTATATAGTGAAGTAAACTTATAGGTTACAATACTCGCGGACAACTTTTCACGTTCAGGAGATACTGGGGAGCTTCGTGTACTCTTACGCGTAGTCCACTTTGGCACGCATCTCGTACTGCTATGAAAAGTGATGGCGCGCGCGATCAGTGCTGCATTTAGACGCAGACACCCCTTAGCGTTTGAGGTAGGGGGAAAAGGCACGACTTTCTCACGTGGGCAAAAAAATGCAATGCGGCTAGGTGTGAAGTAAAGCAGGTACGAATATATCACTACTGTGAGCGGCCTCCAACTTGAAAGTGCTGCACGCAAAACAAAAATAGTCTGTCTTATATCTTACACAGAACATTCTAAAATGATGAGCAGTAGGATACACGCAATTTGGCTTTGCAGTTCACTTCATTGCCAAGAAATATTGTCCGCGACTATAGCAGCCCAACGCTTCGACTTTTTTTTTGGGGGGGGGGGGGGGGGGGTAGAGAAGGGAGTGCAGTACTTGCTGAAGGCTTGGGAAAAATAGCTGCCTAAGCACTCCATACAAAGGTTCAACCTACCAAACCTGAAGCGTGTGGCCCAGGTATTTAGCAGTAGATTCAGCTAAACGTGGCATTGAAGCTTTTAACAATTACTGGTTACATGTTCATGCTTCCTAATGACATAAGACACGCATTTCGCTCGTGTTTACCACAGTGTTTATTTCATAAGTTGCACATTGTGTCTCGCAGGATGACAGTCTTGGGGGAATGCAATGGGTGGTTAAATGTGTCTCGCAATATAGCAATCGCAGTGATGGTTCTCGAACCACAGGCTCTCACAGACGTCGAAGCCGAAGCCAATGTTTAAAAACGCCCGCCGAAAGTGGCGTTCGCCCCGGTGAACGCGCTCCAACAACCGACGCTCAACGCCGCGTTGATGCAAGCGTCTGACATCGCGAGCCAACTCGGTGGGGAGGTCTCGGGAGAAACTGTTGAGCGTGGGCTCTGCGCCACAGCTCCAGCATTTTTTTTAAACCTGCTTGAACGTAATCAATAGGCTACCGTGCCGGTTAAAAGGTCCGAAAAAGCCAACTTATGTTGTTGCTGTGCCACTTTGCCACAAAGCAGGCCTCTCGAATGCAACAACCACAAGATTAGGTTAGAGTATATGATCAGGATAAAACGCCGTAGTGTGTCGTGCTTGTATAGTAGTGCTCAGCCTAAATTCATTATAAACAAGTACGCGAAATAGCATTTGTACTTTGGCAAGTTGTGAGGGTTATGCGAAATGAGATCTAGTGCCATTGTGGACAGACTGTCGTTTTAGTTCTTAGACGGTCTTGAAATGTAACGTCCTTGGTTGGGACGGCGCACTGCTGTCCCATAGTTGAGTACGAAATACTCAAAATCGTGACACACTTTCTGTATATATATATATATATATATATATATATATATATATATATATATATATATATATATATATATATATATATTGTGGGAGTAATAATTCAATGGGCCAGTTAGTCTTCGGGAAGGTGTGGCATAACGGGAGCGTTGTCAACAAGGATAAATATATAATAAATATATTTATTTCCCAACAGTTTCGGGAGGGTTCCTCCCTTCATCAGGGGATGAGTTATACGCCTCCCGAAACTGTTGGGAAATAAATATATTTATCCTTGTTGACAACGCTCCCATTGTGCCATATCCCATATATATATATATATATATATATATATATATATATATATATATATATATATATATATATATATATATATATATATATATATATATATATATATATATATATCCGACAGGATGGCTTTCTGCTCTTTCACAGTAGAGTACAAAGTACTCTAAACCGTTAAACATTTTTTTTTTCTAAACACACGAAGGTGCAATACACAATTTATGTATCATTAAGCCTCGCACCTGGGAGAGCTTATTGCTCTCCCTTTGATAGTAGAGTACCTCATACTGTAAATAATTCAACACTTGTTGCAGCCACACAAGCTAAGTTCCCACTCAAGAGGCATGAATGCGTAATATACTGTGACATGTGAACAATCCAGTTGAGTCTATTGTTATGAAGCTTATGTACATTCGGATACACAGAGCAAATGGGTGTTTTAGAGTTCGCTTGTGCGATGTACATACTGTTTGCAATTGTATTTGTTTTTTATATACAAGTAAGATGTACAATAAAACTTCCATTTATACGAATAAACCGATGGAAAACTTGATATCGCTTTACCGGCTGATGCAAGGCTTAGCATAGGGAGAAATAACAGTTCTGAGACTGTGAAATGAATTCGCTAGTTTTAAGCGTTATATTTCTCTTGCTATGTTATGCTTTATAAGCAGTCTATGATGGGGTAGTCTTTATTACAAACCACATCGTAGTACTGCCCAGGTTAATATATTTCGTAGAACTCGCGATGGTGTTCCGGAGCGATTGAAGAGTTGTGTACTGAATGACGCACGTGAACATTCAGTGAAATCGTACATTAGCGTTTATGAGATAACAAGCTAGCACATGAGGTTCTGTTTTGCTAGTATGTATATAGAATGCGCCGTACCAGATTTGTAAAAGAACGATCTCTTGAAGGCGCGAAAGGAAAGCATGAACTGATCAGCGTTCAGAAATGCTTAGGAGAGCTCATCATTCCAAACAGTGCGCCTAGACAAATCCGACACCCAATGTTGTGTGTTGGCGCCATCTACCACCGCGATGTGCGTGGCGCTGAACCTGTTAAGTAGTTCTTCCGCGAGATGGAAGCAGCGACGAGCGTTTGAGACGCGAAGTTGGAACAATTTCAAGGCTTTTGATGATTCATATTGCTGCGCTTCGATGCCTGGTCAGTTTAAAAGTTCACTTTTACATGCATGAGGAGGGACCTTATCAGGGCTGTAGTTTAATAGAAGGTCAGCTGGCGGTTGAAAATGGGAGCCCACAGAAGAACAACGAAAAGTTCCAGGCCATGTAATCTGATCTGTACTTAATAGTAATGAAACGCGAATGCAGATGTAAATGGTACGACTACAGCGCGCACTGATATTTTTAAAAGGGGGAGTGCTTATACGTGGACAAACAAGAGAAAGAGAAAAAAGCTTTCCCTTTCCCAAAGTAACTCGCGGGGCTTTGACCAGAATGGCTGTCCAGAAACGGGTTTTTTTTTTGTTTGTTTGTTTTTTTTTTTCAGTTGAGAGGAGGTGGGGGACAGAACTGATGTTAGGACAGTAAATGGAGTGGGACATCAAAAAGCGGTTGAGAGCTAGTTTGGCAAACTTTGAATTCCCAGATTTATGATTGCGAATTTGTATAATTTTATGCAATATGCAGATATCAAGAGAATAAAACTTTGTCAGTTTCTAATTTATCAACTAACACTACGCACAACGAACGAATAAAATGGGCAGGTGAAGCGTTAATCTATGGGCTCTTATCGCGAGAAATGTGACATAACAGCGTGCACGTAAATAACACTTGCGCTATTTCACCTCAAATCAAAGAAGAGAAGGAATCGGGTGTGTTAAGATATTCGGAATTTATCATAGCCGATTCTAACAGTTCAGTAATGTACTCCAATTCGAAGACACTTTTACTATTCTAAAAACAACAACAGAACAACACTTTTGAACAGATTCGTTGAAAAGTCTAAAAATATTTTCGATTGATTTCGCAATATTCGATGCACAAATAGAGAAGGAAGAGGTAGATGAAGAAAATGCGGGAAAGATAACCAGAACAGCGTCCGGTTTGCTATCCTACACTGGGGCAAGGGGATTGAGATGGACAAATATAGAAATTAGTTTTAGTAAGCAGATCCCGCTTACTGCAATTTCGCAGAGCCAGCACAAGTTTGGCAGTGCAGCGGCGAAAATTCATCGTCAAAAGTGGGCTTTGTAAACACGTACGCGGGACGAAAAACACAGAACAGGACACCACAAGAGCGACTCAGGGCGCGGCGCTCGTTGCATCCTGTACCGTCTTTTCCATCCCACGTCCCTGTTTACAAAGCGCGCTTTGGAAGATGAATCAACACCGAATATCTCTCCTTGTAGCTCTTCTACATAGACGAAGCACGACATGGAGGCAAAGAAAACGCAGGGAGGTTACCAGCTTGTACCCGCTTTGTTACTCTACGTGGAGGGAGAGGGAGAGGAAAATAATATAGAAGGAAGGAGAGAACATGTGATACGCGCGCATGCGTCAGCGTTCACCACGCACCCTCCGACAGCCACAACTAGGACGTGGTAGAGACCACTTCCTGTGCCGTTGTCTAATTGTAGACTAGAAAACGAAATGTTCACAAAAGTCTTGCAAGAACTGGCCTCAAGGAATCCAAAGCTTGTCATGAGCTGATGGAGTTGTCATTGAGTTGAGGAGTTTGCGCAGTGTGGTCATGAAAGACCTCAACAAAGCGATGGCTTGTCAGTGTTCATCCTGGAAAATATCTGTGGACGATGCCGTACACTGCGGGACATTGTACACAGGCTCTTTATGAGTGCAGAGTGGTGCAAGTGAGGGCCACGTGACATCCGCCGCCACTTAAAAGCATATGTACCCTTTAAGGTCTCTGACTGTGATGCAGTGGGCGGGGGAGGTCAAGGGGAAGGTCATGGACTGTTGGAAAAAAAAAGAGCCTCATCCGTCTAAGTAGGGCAGCATTAGACCTAGGATGAATCTGGAGGCCAAGCTTATAACTGCAATCAGAGTGCCTATATTATGCCAATCCCCTCTTCCCGAACATACCTAGAATTTATTCTTCCTGCATGACATCAATAAATAACTGTATATTTCCCACTGCCAAACTTTTGAGTTGTACAATACACAGGCTGTTTAACCTATCTGTTTTTTATTTAGTTGTTAAAATGTTTTTGCTGTTGAGCAGTTTTACAATTCATATACTTAAAATTATATGAAAGAAAATTCTATTCCATTTGCTTTTAGCTTTCGTAATTCGAATACTCTTTCGGACTGAAATTCTGACATTGCAAAAACTACGGGAATAAATCCATCTGCCTCTTAGCGCGTACACTTGCACAGTGACAATACAGCACATCTTCTGATAAAATTAATATATTATTGATGAAAACGAGCGAAACACTGTCTGCGCGAGCTAAGCAGGATATTACTGATTTGCTGCTGAACAATAAAGCAGTATAACATTTTTGTAAATTGTTTCTGCTGATGAACAAAATAACTCATGAATGCACTCGTTGACAAAAAAAAAATTAATGGGCACATGGAACGAACTATAACTATG
This sequence comes from Rhipicephalus microplus, assembly GCF_043290135.1. Taxonomy (NCBI): domain Eukaryota; kingdom Metazoa; phylum Arthropoda; class Arachnida; order Ixodida; family Ixodidae; genus Rhipicephalus; species Rhipicephalus microplus. The sequence continues at coordinate 78,673,391 of NC_134706.1, forward strand.
CTCGTCATAGTTTACTTTTTCATGCTAGAGCACTACACTTGTCTATGTTGTGTCCTGTGTCCCGGCTTTCATTTTCATTGTCATAACGTGTTGCTTAAACGCGGTAAAGCCATCGTCAAGCTATCTGCTTTACGCAGTAAGTGAGATAAAAATGAATTGAATAGAAATGATGGGAGTGTTTTATTTAGAGAAAAACAACTTTACAAATTGAGCGAGTTTACCGCTCGATACCACAGGGCCACGCGCATTCGAATGATCATAGTGTGAACAAGCCCTTTCAAAGCGTCATGGCGAATAAAACTGAAATTGGCGACAAATAAAACAGAAATTGGCGAAACGACTCTGCGTTTAGTATTCGCTATGCAGTTCACTCAGCGGGCGTTTTTAATTATTATTATTTTTAGTATCTGAGTATCCGCCGATTCTGCGTTCCGCATTGGGATTAAGACGTACTTCGCAGATCTGTACGTATAGTATTCATTAGCTTTAATTGCCCCGCCGCGGTGGTCTAGTGGCTAAGGTACACGGCTGCTGACCCGCAGGTCGTGGGATCGAATCCCAGGTGCGGCGGCTGCATTTCCGATGGAGGCGGAAATGTTGTAGGCACGTGTGCTCAGATTTGGGTGCTGTTAAAGAACCCCAGGTGGTCAAAATTTCCGGAGCCCTCCGCTACGGCATCTCTCATAATCATATGGTGGTTCTGGGACGTTAAACCCCAGAAATCAGTCAATCATTAGCTTTAATTGCACAACGCACGATGTTTCGTTCCCAATGCCGCCGGATTGCAACAAGCATGTTCTATCCAACCCTTGAGTAGTAAAGAAACCCATGATGCGGCCTCTCCTTCTCCTCTTGATGCTAGTTTCTATGAATACCGATATCCCAAGAAGCCACGAAATGCACGTTCGTTAAAGCCGACAATGGGGAAGCAACCCAACATTTCCCTTTCGCGTTTGAGACAAGCACTTTCGCGAGGAAATATTGTATCTACTGCGTTAAAGCTAAAATTTTTTGTGCGTATGACGTCTGACTTTTCGGGATGATACACATAAGAATTTGCGACATTTATTTACGTGGAGCTGCAAGCCTTTTCCAGCTGTCTGCAGCACAAAGAGGGTGAAAATTATTTTGCTTCGATGATGTTCTTTCGCGTTGCACTATAGGACGTCTCTTCTTCTGTTGGAAGTCGAAAGTACGCCGAGTTGCTGGTACGCGAATCGATTGATGGCAGAGACCGGCAGTTTTACTGAAAACAAGATGCGGTAATTGTAATAAATTGTTGCGGAAGCGATGCTTGCAGGTATTGTAGCGTTCTCACATATTCAGTTACATCACTCAATACACACCGCGCAGGGAAGCACATGTGGGGAAAGCGAGGACTAAGGAGATCAAAGTATGCGTGGGTTGCAGTTATTGAAGTTTCAGGTTCTTGAAAAATATATTTGTCATAAATATAAATTCGCAAATGATTCTGATAAGAGTAGAAGGGTGCAGAAATCACGGTTCTGAACACAATGTTACTGTGACAAAAGAGCTATTGGATAGCTTTATGAAAGGTCACGCCAAGATAATTATTATTGAAAAAGGACCATTTGCCCTTGGTATCGCTCTACAAAGGAGGGCGGTTGGTTGCCGTAAGTCATGCGCGGCATTCCACGCAGTTGGCACCGTATGTCTTTAGCAAAAGCTAGACAAGTGCGCGTCATTGCGCTTGTCTGAGTTGTAGGCGAGATGTGAGAATACTCAATGAACTTCATAACAACTCACCTTTTCTAGGGTACCTCTTCACGATGTGCACACATGGCGCCATGCCCACGCACTTTGTCAAGGGCGGAAAATGCGAAGATGACTGCACGTTGGCTCACTAAAAATCTTTTTCGGCAGACACTCTGACTCGTTTCGCAGCTACATTAAACGCGTTCAAAGCGAAAAAGGCCACAGCTTAGCTGCTTGAATCACGGAAATCGTTTAACACTTCTTCACGAAGCCTCCATTGGAAATGAAGCCGCCGCAGCCGGGATTCGATCCCGCTACCTGCGGGTCAGCAGCAGAGTACTTAAGCCACTAGACCACCGCGGCGGGGCCAACTGAAAATTTACGTCTGCATACCATTGTGATACCTACAATTAGATTCGCCACCTATCATTGTGGTTTATAGCAACACGCCCGTCTAATTGTCTTTTAAGTGTCATACTGACATCAGACTTCGAAAAAAAAAAACTAAGTTCTACCTTTGTGATCGAGTATGCTGTATATTGTAACTCTACTCTTGAAAACTGGCGGACAGCCGCACAGCACCAAAAATATACTATGCACTTGGCGCCATCTATCAACCCCGCTCCGGTGACGGGGCACAAGTTGGGTCTCCCTTCCACCAGACGGAAGCACACATGGCATTTTGCCCGCCAAGTTTGCAAGTGGATATATAATACTTTCTCTCTTAATTTGTGTTCTAAGCGGTTTATCCAGTCCACCAGTTGTCTCTTCTCACAAAAGTCCCGTTGACATGTGTGATCATTTACGTGTTTAGTCGAAGCATAGTGTACTAGTCGAAGGTTTATTCTGAACTTTTCTCACGCTGATTTCGGCGCCTCGCGCGTAAATCACTCGCGCTTGCAGACTGCACGAGCGCCATGGAAAGGCCGCGCAGCTTCAGTTATTCTGATCTCTGTATTTGCTAATTCAACTGAATTTCACAATTGCTCCTTTGGTTTTGATCATTGGTCGAGCTTCAAAGATTACAATTAGATGACGTGTGGCGCCACCAAATCGACTTAGAGTACCAAAATATGTGACGTCATTTTTACGTCACAAGACGTACGACGTAAGTATGGTATGACGATAGTTATAGCGCGAGACCAAAACGACGACACAGAGACAAGAAGGACACGAAAGACTGTGTCGTCGTTTTGGTCTCGCGCTATAACTATCGTCATGCCATACCAACTAGCCCAAGCTGCCACACTTCTAAGTATGGTGTCACATAATGATATCTTCACACCTAATTGGTGCATGGTCTAGGGTGCGCTGTGCTGGAGGCAGTACAAAACCAGGTTCAGTGAAGAAGGCTTCTAATGGGTGAGATTCTTGAGGCAATCCACAAACACATTCGGTGCAGAAAGTTTTGAAGGTGATGGCGGGGGTGGAGAACGAGAGGTTCAGTATATAGACCAAGAAATAAAAGAATGTGGCTTCAGCCTTCTAGCAGTCTTAAACAAATGTATGAGGGGCATTGAGTTTATTTTTTTTTATGGTTGGGCCGGCAACGAGAAGCAGGAATGAGCCAATGGTAAAATTTACTTACACACAGCCGTCACACTTCATCAGAACACAACGCTCTGATCTCGCGGTAACACAACAACGTTACGACGACAATCAAGCGCTGTTTTTCTATACGCTCACTGCCAACCTAGATTGCGATTATTCTTTTTCTACGTTCCAACTACATTTGTATTCACTAAACACTCTCAGTAGATTTTGCGCTAAGTAGACGCTCTTTTTCAAACAATGCCGCTCTTAAGAGTGGATTTCAGCGATCCGTAAGCGGTGTATAGGAGTTAACAAAATTCAAAACTTTCCATAAAAAACAAGGCCACAACGCGGCCGTATCAGATGACTACCTAATAGAGACCACACGTCCTTACAGCAAGACCAAGACACAGCCCAGGCAGCTACATTGACTGGTAACCTCGCAAATCAATTGGACCATGCCGGATTGCAAGTTCTAAACGAGGGCGTTTGTGACCCAAAAGATGTGTGATGCAGCGGAACAGGCATGTTTATATCCGAGCCAGCTGGCCGAGCGAGAGATGAAAACATCATGCTAATACTGGCAGGCACAGCGTATAAATGTACAAAAAGCATTCGAACCCGGGCAGTCTCAGACATATGCCCGGATGCACACAGACGATGGAGATACAAAACCACTGCATTGAAAACGTGTGCGCCTCTGCGTACTGTTCCTGCATGTACTAGGGACGAAATTTAAGAATAATAATAGAAATACAGCATAAACGCTTTTGGCAATGAAGCAGTGATTATGGAGCTTAATAGCGGGCATCCTATTGCCGTTCAATATAGTTACATGATTGCATCCGTATGTCGTATGTGATATACAAAACCTACATTTTTATCCTATACATGAAGTGCTCCAAGGCACGTCGCAGCGCGCACAAGTGAGATGTTTCAGCTAATTTCACTTTATGCGCTGTATTTTGCGTTTTCCCACGCGAGAGAAAATCCTGTCTTTTACGAATACCTCATACGCCAACAGGCGTCTGCGTCGGTGTGCATAGTCAGTTCCACGAAGCCATCAATTTTAACAGCAGTACAAATCGTATGCCAAAATTCTCTGCGTTGCGCAAAAGTACGGGTGGAGAAGCTGCGACGCAACGAGTGTAGGCCTCAGCGCCGTTCTTGTGCAGAGGAATGACGGAGTGGAAAGGGTTATTAGTTACGCTAGCTGGTTGCTCTTCAAAACATAAACTAATTGCTCCAGAATATAAAAGAAGTCTCTTGCCATTATCTGGGCTACGTCAAAGTTTCGCCCACACTTTTATGGTGGGCCCATCAAAGTTGTGAGCTACCACCATGCCTTGTGTTGGCTACCTACCTTGAACGAGATTTCAGGTCGCCTAGCACGATGGAGCCGCAGACCTCAGAAACTGAACGTTACCGTCGTTTACAAATTCGGCAGAAAACACTCCAACACGGACTGCCTGTCTCGTGCCCCCATCGACTAACCTCTGCTATGCCACCTGGATGACGTCTGCTTCTTGGGAACGATACCTGCTGACGACTTCGCTGAAAGACAGCGAGTCGAGCCAGAACTTAGAGGCCTATTAGATTATTATGAGGACAAGGCTGCTGTTCCGAAAATATTCAACCGGGCAGTTGCGTCTTTTTTGCAGCGAGACGGCCTTCTCTAAGAGAAAAATTTCTCACCGCTTCCAGCCAAGTACATTCTTGTGGTGCCTTCAGCTTTGCGACGAGATCTCCTCCAGGCCCCGCACGGTAATCCCACTGCACGACACCTCGGTGTTTCCCGCGCATCCACGGGGATACAAGAAAGCTAGTACTGACCACGCCTTAGAGCCGACTTCACTCATTACGTGAGGACATGCCAGGATTGTCAGCGACGCAAAACACCGTCAACAAGGCTAGCAGGACTTCTGCAGCCCATTGATCCACCTCGCCGACTGTTCCAGTAAATCGGTATGAACTTACTTGGGCCGTTGCCGATGACATCTTTGGGAAACAAATGGATCGTCATAGATGCCGGCTACTTTACCCGCTACGCCAAGACAAAAGCTCCGCCCAAAGGTAGTGCACTTGAGGTATAGTCAAAGCGTCAGCGGAGAACATTGCTCTGCGTATATATTGTCACGTTGTCATGACGTGGACAAAGGGAGCAGACTCGATGCTCTGATGAAACAGCTGATTCGGCCAAACTTGCAGCCATAAAACTGAAGGTTAGATTACAGCCATACGTGGGCGCTGATAGCGGAAAACAGATCTTTGACGATGGATCAACTGACAAGTGGAGAGGCGTGTCGGCATTTATACACGTGCCCTCGAATATTCTAGCGTTATCAGTAGCAGCGGAGTAGGATCGAGAACCATCTGTTATGTTGGCGAAGTGGGCGTAATTTTAACAAAATGATCTAGTGCAGTCCTGAAGCTTCTCGAACACTGCAGGCTTGGTTTGTCTGAGAATCGATGACAGCTAAATGGGGAGGGAACATTGATTGGTATGTGGAGTTTAACGTCCCAAAACCACCATAATATTATGAGAGATGCCGTAGTGTAGGGGTCTGAAAATTTTCACCACCTGGGGTTCTTTATCATCATCATCATCAGCCTGCCTACGTCCACTGCAGGACAAAAGCCTCTCCCATGTTCCGCTAGTTAACCCGGTCCTGTGTTTGGTGCTGCCAATTTATACCTACAAACTTCTTAATCTCATCTGCCCACCTAACCTTCTGTCTCCCCCTAACCCGCTTTCCTTCTCTGGGAATCCAGTTAGTTACCCTTAATGGCCAGCGGTTATCCTGTCTACGTGCTAAATGCCCGGCCCATGTCCATTTCCTCTTCTTTATTTAAACTATGATATCCTTAACCCCCTTTGTCCCCTTATCCACTCCGCTCTCTTCTTGTCTTTTAAGGTTACACCTACCATTTTTCTTTCCATTGCTCGCTGCGTCGTCCTCAATTTAAGCTGAACCCTCTTTGTGAGTCTCCAGGTTTCTGCTCCGTAGCTAAGTACCGGCAAGATACAGCTGTTATATACCTTCCAATTAAGGGATAATGGCAATCTACCTGTCATAATTTGAGAGTGCTTGCCGAATGTGCTCCACCCCATTCCTATTCTTCTAGTTACTTCAATCTCGTGGTTAGGCTCTGCGGTTATTACCTGCCCTAAGTAGACATAGTCTTTTACAACTTCAAGTGCATTATTACCTATCTCGAAGCGCTGCTCCTTTCCGAGGTTGTTGTACATTACTTTCGTTTTCTGCAGATTAATTTTAAGACCCACCTTTCTGCTCTCCTTGTGTAACTCCGTAATCATGAGTTGCAATTCGTCCCCTGAGTTACTCAGCAATGCAATGTCATCGGCGAAGTGCAGGTTACTAAGGTATTCTCCATTAACTCTTATTCCTAACTGTTCCCATTCTAGGCTTCTGAAAACCTCCTGTAAGCACACGGTAAATAGCATTGGGGAGATTGTGTCCCCTTGCCTTTCACCATTCTTGATTGGTATTCTGTTGCTTTCTTTATGAAGCACTATGGTAGCAGTTGATCCCCTGTAGATTTCTTCTAGAATGTTTATATATACTTCATCTACGCCTTGATTCCGCAGTGTCTGCATGACGGCTGATATTTCTACTGAATCAAACGCCTTCTCGTAATCTATGAAGGCTATGTATAGTGGTTGGTTATACTCTGAGCATTTCTCTATTATTTGATTGATAGTATGAATGTGGTCAATTGTTGAGTAGCTTGTTCGAAATCCTGCTTGTTTCTTTGGTTGATTGAATTCTAATGTTTTCTTTACTCTGTTAGCAATTACCTTTGTAAATAGCTGGTACACTACAGAGAGCAAGCTGATCGGCCTGTAATTCTTCAAGTCCTTGTCATCTCCTTTCTTATGTATTAAGATGATGTTAGCGTTCTTCCAAGACTCTAGTACCCTTCCCGTCAGAAGACACCTCGTAAACAGGGTGGCTAGTTTTTCTAACACAATCTGTCCTCCATCTTTCAGCAGATCTGATTTTGCCTGATCCTCACCAGCAGCTTTGCCTCTTTGCATGCTCTCCAAAGCTTTTCTGACTTCTTCTATCATTACTGGTGGGGTGTCATCTGGGTTACTACTAGTTCTTATAGTATTAAGGTCGTGGTTGTCTCGGCTACTGTACAGATCTCTGTTAACCTCCTCCGCTATTTTAACTATCCTATCCACATTGGTAGTTATTTTGCCTTCTTCGTCCCTTAGTGCATACATCCGACTTTTGCCTATCCCAAGTTTCCTCTTCACTGCTTTGAAGCTTCCTCCGTTTTTCAGAGCGTGTTCAATTCTCTTCATGTTATACTTTCTTACATTGCATACTTTACGTCTATTAATCAACTTCGAAAGCTCTGCCAGTTCTATTTCGTCTGTTGTACTTGACATTTTCATGATTTGACGCTTCTTAATTAAATTCTTCGTTTCCTGGGAAAGCTTGCCAGTGTCCTGTCTAACTACCCTGCCTCCAACTTCCACTGCACACTCCGTAATGATACTCGTCAGATTATCATTCATAATATCTACGCTAAGGTTGGTTTCCTCACTAAAAGCCGAGTACCTGTTCTGCAGCGACACTCTGAATTCCTGTACTTTCCCTCTCAGTGCTAGCTCATTGATTGGCTCCTTGCGTATCAGTTTCTGTCGTTCCTTCTTCAAGTCTAGGCGAATTCGAGACCGTATCATTCTATGATCACTGCATCTTACCTTGCCAACCACTTCCACATCCTGCACGATTCCTGGGTGTGCAGTCATTATAAAGTCATTTCGTTCTTATTTTCGCCATCAGGGCTCCTCCATGTCCACTTGCGGTTTTCTCGTTTTCGGTAGAAGGTATTCTAACGTGCGCCTAAATCAACGGGGCACAAACAGAACTTGAGGAGCGAACGTGGTATTAGGTTGTGAATACAGCGGCCACTGTTTTATCAGATGGCACTATAGATAAAATGAGCAATATACTCAAGTGAATTCAAAAACACTCTATTGGTACCATAGGTAAAACATTATTAAATATAAATATTCGAACAGAGAACTGCGACGTAAGGTCTGAACTTGTTCATGAATCGACAAAGCGCGTGGCTGGGAATGCTAACGCCATTCACAGCAGCTACTTCGCGTTAGATACAAGCTTCTAATTATGCTTCGATTAAAGCACAGGCACCTATAATTCTATCATGTGGGATGACAACTTCTGGCGTCATTATGGTGTCGGTCGCTCCTTACTGTTGCGAATAACGGTGGCTGAAGCATCGTGCTGGTCGTTTAAGACTGTAGTGTGGTTTAGACAGTGCAGTTCCCAAAAAGTGCACAGTCGACAAAATCCAAGAAGGCACGTGTATGGAATATAAGGGTGCTTTTATTGAGCACGATCTTGGCGCACAGATATTGCTAATCGGCGTTGCATAGGTCGTATATGTCCAAGAAATGAACCACGAAACAAAGTTGTGGGAACATAACGACGCTTGCCTATAAACGCGACAAGAGTGACAGCACGACAACTCGAATAAGTGGTCGAATTGTCGAACACATTGCGGCGCAAAGCACGGCGAAGAGACGCGTCGGCGTGTCGCGTTACACTGCGATGACATCGGTGACAAACGCCCTCTGACACTCAAGATCAATCATTGCGAAACTTTAAGATTGAGAGTAGGGAAGCTATAGCATTTCAACCTTCCTTCGCATCCATACCGGAAAACAGATTGAGTTTAAAGCTAAGGTGCCGGCACTGGTGCACAGTCTACAAGCGTTGAAGCTGTACGTCAAAACTTTTGAGTTTAACTACTCGCATGTTCGATTGCTCGACATCACACCTTTACAAAACTAGCTACTGATCATAAAGTTGGCTCTGGAATAGATAAGTCGAAATTATCATAATGCAACACAAACTGAAGGTGGTAGAAACAAAATCATGTGGATTACTTAGTCCTGAATTTAATCATTACATCCGCGAGGTCGGTAGATGCATGGTGCATTAGTTTTCAACTCTTCTTTTTTTATTTCTGGCGAGTATAAGGGCCTCGCTTTAGCAGTACCGTTTCATCACTATGCGGTGATTATGTCAAGGCCAGTCTCAGATTCGTTTCGGTGGTTCTTCACTTTCAGCGTGTATGCCGAAGCACTTATGGGGCACCAGAGTTCATGATGCAATCAACGCTCATGGTTGAACATCCCGTCATATAGCACAAATCTGTAATCGTTGCACAAATGTCACGTAAGAATGCTTTCCCCACCACTGGAACAAACCTCCCGCGTCATATTTGTACTTGCACATAAACTAGGAGCCTGAAAAACAACACAAAGCTTTTCCTTAAAACGTTTGTTTTCTCACACAACAACACTTGTTTTGATGTCATCGACCGCAGAATTGATGCAGTTTGACCAATACTGGTTCTGTGAGACCACAAACAAATTGTTTCGTTAGCCATAGTTCGGTTACCACGGCTAAATTACTTATCTTGTACTGAGTAAAGGATTGACATAAAAGTTCAAGGGTGATTCTTCTTCAAATGGCGACGTCCTAGGTTCGCAACAGCCCAAACTGAAGCATTCAAATCGTGAAAAAAGATGCTTTTACAATGCCTCTAAATCTAGCTCTGTAATATGGCATAAAAACGCTTTGTCCGTGTTGTGAAAGCACGGTATCAGAAAGACAATGCAGAAGGAAAGAGTGTAAAGCAACAGGTTTTTCAACAATGTCACTTAAAAGCTTCCTTGCTTTTTGCTTCATTAAGATGTGCACATATTCATAAATATAGACGAGACATTACTTTTGGTACATGTAATTTGCTTGTAATTTATCCACAATAATTTCGTGCTTCTCCACGATAAAAAATGCTAGTCACTCTTAAAGCCATATGGATGCTACTTAAATGCATGCAGTACGCGGATGAAGATGCACTAGAGTATAATAAGCGAAACCTCAAGATTGTGACACCTTCACCTAGGAAATTCCGTGGTACGGCCCCCACAGTGCCAGGCCATGAGATTGTCAGAAAGCCATATGCTATATAGTCAGTTATAATAAATGTTTTCAATAGCCTGTTTATAAATAGTTTGGCACGCCATACATTTCATCCTGCAAACAACAGTGTCGATTAGTGCTGTATAATAAAAAGGTGCGCATCTGCGAAACACTTAGTTGTGTCACTGACACATATTGCCATTAACACGAATAAAATACATCATGGTGCCATAGTGCAGTGTTAGTACCACTAGCTGGCAAGGCTGTGCTGATGTCACCCAGGTGACGTTTGTAGCACTTTGCAGGAACGAATAAAAAAAAATGTCAAGCCTTTCTTTTTGTTGACAGTATAGAATAATGCGCGATGCCACATTTGAAGGAAATGCAGTCAACCACACACGACCACTTCAGAGCCTAGGAAACCAGAATCGAGCGAGAAAGTTAAAATTCATCTAATTAGAAGTGAAGCACAAATGAAAAAATGGCCCGTAATTAGCGTACAATAAATATCTTGCAGTTAATTTCAATATTGTTTTTAAATTGTTATTTCTTATGAACCTTGCAACCAAACATACCAGTACTGAGGTGTTACTAACTGTTACTTTCAACACATCACTATTTTCCTCGACATCCGCTAGAGAAGTCCACCTTTAATTTGGGCTCGATATCCTGCCTGAATGATAGCAATCTTACCATTAAGATGCTATCTAATGAAAGAAAAACGCATATCCTGCCTTTTCTTGCTACAAAGATAACTTTCATTAGAGACTCGGCCTTAGCCCATAATAATAAGTGTGACATCACAACTTGGTGAGGTTCGCGACAACCCGACCAGCAATCCTAGCAGACCGTGTCAAACTCACGGCAATCAGCTGTTCTTCCTGAATATCACGCTAACCTGTCCTCATAAGTCTTCAAGTATGCAGCATGAATCCAAAACGGGCAAAGCTGGGAAATTTTTATATGTATACTTTAAAACTTGAGTATTACGAAAAGCTACGATATCATGCGTTTTCCTTTTCTTGCGAAAATGCTTCGATCTGAGCCAAACACATTCGCGGTCTTAACTTCTGTTTGTTTCGTTGAACAGTTCCTATCAACTAGACATTCGAGTGGGAACTTTGTTAGAACAATTTCTTTCCCGGCATTATTTTTCAGAGAGTTTGGCGTTCTATCCTAGTTCTAGAAGAAATGCAACAACGTTTTCACGGGTGATTGTACGTGGCAGTAATACAGGGCGTCCCAAAAAAGAGCTGTCGAAATTCTGGGCACCTCTCAAAATATCCTAGGCTGTCAAAAAACGCGTTGCCTACATCCGTACTATACATATATGGGGTTTCAACTTGGATATACATACAATTTGCGCCTATATTTCCACTTAGGTTTGTAGATGAATTCGTAATAGTGTTCTAAAAAGTACCTAACTACATGGATCAGTAAATGTTACGGTGATAAATATGAAGAGTAGCGAAATATGCGGAGAGGCTCTGCAAGCGTTACGTGTATAGATGATGCTTTAGTGTTTTGCTATGTAGATGACACAGTCGGTCCACGTTACAACAAATGTGATCTGAAAATGGAAAGAAGACTGCTGGATTCTGTATGTATAAAGATGCGAAGAGAGCCTCCGGGATACGGGAAACGTCTCGCTCGCTTTACATTGTTTCACATCATAGCACTGTTTTACTGTTAGATATGGGTATTCTCGACGAGCTGTGAGTGTAGCTAGTGTTTTGACACATGGTGCTGTTTTCTTCGAGACAATTTTCGCCTTGAAGAAAACATGGCCACTGGTAAAAGCTTGGCCTACAACGACACCCCGAGTTCAAGAACATTCATGCCTTCAAGCCATTCTCTCGAACTTGTGCCTTATTTCACTGGGTGTTGATTACGTTATCAGGGTCACCACCGGTGTCATCTTAATATCCTCTAATGTGATGTGTAATCTATCTCAACCGAAAATTTTCATTTGACACATACTGCTCGTATCCATTATTACGAACACATTTGAATCATTTGTTTAATCGTATGACCATATGAGTTTATTGGATATGTGTCAAACGAGTCATACGAAATTTTTTTATGAATATATGTCTCCATTTCTCATGCTCCTTTTATACTTTCTAAAGGCTTAGCTGCCGGCATCTCCTCTTTGCATGTTATATATGACTCAATTATGACTTTACATATTTTGCTTTCCGGTGCTGCCCACTTTCTCGTCTGACAGCTTCGTCTATACCTTCCATGAGCAATGTTCAACATGCCCTTGAGGACTAACCAATGCCATGAAATGTATTATACCGTCAAAGCGAAAGCCTGTTATACAAATGCTCGTGAACGCAAACTGCCCATCATCCACCCTGTGATGCAAGATGACTGGTCGCAGAACTTGGTTACAACTAATGATCCATCAATATGCTCCCCGAGATAAATTGTAATATAGCTTTCACAAGGCTAGCTTTCCCCTTCTTGCGGATGAATACATCACATAATTGATGGATGAAAATCTTTTATTTTGATGTGTTTCGTTGATTTGTCTGTAATTTATTCTTTGACGGCAACAGCTGAATGCGTCTCTTGTGCAGTTAAGCCTCCAAACCGGCACCTTCCAAAGCTTGCTGCTTTCTTAAGATTAGCAAAAAGCACATTTGTCGGCGGTTTCGTTGCCCGTAACTACATACTTACTAATTACACTTCGTTTGGAGTCATTTCCTAAGCCTTTTAACACAATTTTACCTATACTTTTCTGACTGCAATATACTATCCAGGCTTCATAAGAGTACGTGTTCCCAACATTATTTATCTAGGTCCCATGTAGTTAAAGACCTGCCGTGCATTCACAAGTTACACTATCAGCATGCTATATATGCCAATCATTCACGTATGCAGTCACAGGCGCTATGAGTAGGCCCTAAAAAACCTTTCCTTAATTTTTGTTCAACTCTGACGGCTTAAATAAGACAAAGTTGGATGAGCCGCACCTTTTTCCCTCTTCAGTTCAAACTAAGGATTATAACTCATACGTTTTAAACATGATAGATTATAAAAAAAGAACATCTATGCTTTTCTGAGCTGCCTGTTTAGCAAAAAAAAAAAACACTCTGGTAAATAAGCGCATATATAACGCCACGATAATCGCACGAGTTCTCCTGAGGTGACCTCCTGAGTGTCCTCTCATCTACTGTGCGTCTAAGTAAAAAAGTTCGAACGGTCATCGATTTCGCATTGTCGTTCAAAGGCAAGACAGAAGCTCGATAATAGGCAGCACCGTAAACTTTCTTTGCTGTGGGAAGCCTGGCGAGCCCACTGACAACCTCTGCCTGGGGCCATTGCATCCTCGTATCTCTCCGGTTTGGCCAAAGGAGAATGGTATTTACGGCAGCCTACAATGCTCGCTCAAACTGGGCAGCGGAGGCTTGTTTCGCTTTTCTACTTCCTCTTGCAAAAGATGAAGATTCGGCCTTCCTTCTAGAAGGTCATTTATCAAAAGCATTGTTTTTTTTTCGACAAGTGCAGGGTGAAGCCGATATCTCTCGCCAGCATTCGTTAGCTTCCACAACTGAAGAACGTTAACGTGGACTTGAAAGCATCGATTGCTCTTGACTGCTGAAAAAACAAATATACTACAGCCTCATAAAAGATGGGTCGCTTCCTCGCGACAACAGTCAATGCCGCGCTGTGTTGAAAATGGCTTAAGAGTTTGACTTCTTACGGCCAACGTGTTCTTATTCTGTGAACAACAAACACATGCTGAGACAGCGATTTACGCAGCTGTTCACTGTTAAAAAGAGTTCCTCCAAGCCGGAGCAACCACACGGCGCCACCACCGGCTAACGGGTGAACTGGTCTCGCGCAGGCGCAGTGAACCAAGAGGGCGGTGCTCTTGCGTCGTGCGAACGGTTTGCGCCGTGACGTTTCCAAGCTCAGCAGCAGACTTCAGAGAACAACGAAAAGAGCATCACTGACAGCGCGCACTGCGCCTGCGCGAAATTTGTCGCACCCGCCGTACGGCGGTGGTGGTGTCAGTACGGTGTCTGGAATAGGGCCCCACGATGGTGGCATTCCTTCGTTCTTTTATCGTGCAAGAAACGCTGACACTGAGGCACCCTGAGTTTGAATATGTAGTATACGTGACCGGCTTTCTAGGCTAGAATAGCGTTGGATGATAGTCCCGTGCTCCGATGTTTCCTTATAAAGTGGACCACTGTGGGCGTTTCTTTACATCACACACCGAATCACCGTGCTTAGGAGAAACCTTACTTTGTGGACCAGCATTCCTCAAGTTTAAACTCGAAGCTCGATGTTACCCGCATGCTCTATGCTGTGAAGTGAGCGATTTTCTCCGTTAATTACGGACCTCGAGGCCAGAAATACGGTACTCTGTTTACTACCTTCCTGACTACGGGTCTGCATTTATCCATCGCGTGTTATACAAAAAACACCCCCTTATGAACAAGATCGCAAGCTCTGTTTTCTGCATCACAGCACACACAGTTGTTTATACGGGATGATGGCAAGATGCTTTTTCAGTCATTGCGCACTGACCCGGAGCACGAAATGCGGCACTCTGTTTGTTAGCATTCGGAAAGCAATACCCCACACATGCTAAACGACAGAGGACGCATTATAAAAGCACTCACTTGTAAAACACGCAGACGCCCTTGCTTGAGAACTTCGGCTAACGAAATAAAGCATATTGCCAACAGGAAACGCTTGCCTTATCTCAATGTCATATATTCACAAGAAAATATTGCAATGCAAACAATCTTAGTGTAGATCTAGCGTGATAACAGACGTGTCATACATTTTGTTGCTCTAATAGGGTAATCCACAGTCGCACGAATTTCGCGCCACTACTACACTAAATTTAATTGATTAACATCCTGTGCTTGCGATCTTATCGGCTTAAAAACACAACTAAACGTGTTCGAATGTTTGTACAAATGCGCACTCAAATAGAATAAATACTTTTCCCGGAATGCGATTTGAATATCGAAAAAACTCACAAACGAATGAGCCTGCCCACATCCTTGTGCTAAGGATCCCGATCTGTAGTAGAAACAATTAATATTGTGTAACACTCGGTGGCTTCAAAGAAATGCTCATAAAAGTAGCTTGGCACGGCTGGCCAAAAAGAGCGTCAATAATTCGTGTTTTTTTTCTCACCAACGACCATCATTACTTCACTGAAACGCTCCATCATACGGAACGTTTCAGTAGAGATGTAGCTACGCACTCGAATTACAGCCACCTCAATTTTTGGAAGTAATCAATGAAGGAAATTCTATTCCAAGGACGACTCCGTAGTCATTTCACTACTTCTGTGTAGCTGTGAGTGCCCAACTCAGCGGAATTACATTACTGCAAGCTTCGAATAGGTGACCCGTTGGGAGTATTTCATGGGAAGCTCCGACACCCAAGGTCAAATACAAGCGGTGGTTCATTACCCACTGCGTTCGTTATTTACCAAACGTTTTTCGCTTCGTACTTCGCTGGAGGTGCACTCAGGTCTTTGAACGAGATTTTCCTTTCGTATAGCTTTCCGCTAGATGGCACGCTGCAGCCACCGGCGAACCCTTTCGGCTAATTCACTTTCATGCCGAATAATGTCACCCTGCGAGTTCTCAGCGGTGGAACAGGGCCCGATGAGGTAAACGACACACCAGAAACGCATCAAGAACACACACCACATGGCTCTGCGCGGCGACCATGTCTCAGTTCTAACTACTAGTCGAACGTTGAACGCATTGTTTAAAGAGAAACAGTATCCTCACCGAGAAACTGATGCATCATAGCGGTATTACTAGCTTGCAAGCAGTGAACACGTGTACGTTGCGGTCACTTGACACTAAGAAAGACCCAAAGCTTGCAGCATTTTTCTAGCGCATTTCAGTAAAGGTTAAGAAGAGGAGGCACAATCTCTACAGATGCTAAGTTCGGTTCCGGTTACTCACGAGGCAATGTGGTCAATGAGGTGTGTAGAGTGTCCCTTGTTGAACAAACTATTTATCCTATACAACACGCTCTATAGTCATGAACACATCAAGGATTTGTCAAAGACGGTTGCTTGTGCTTTGAGCAGTAACGGGAAACCCTGATGATGCCGGGTAACAGTGGTTTTAAGGCGTTGAGGGCACCCAAGAACTGTGCCAGAAAAAAAACACACAATGATGAAGAGACTTCCACTGTTGGAAAAACAAAACAATAACATAACAAGAACAGTGTTTCGTTACGACTCTTCACTGGGCTCCTATTTCAGTGTGTGTTTTCTGCGTCACTTCTAGGTGACGGCACGTGACGACACAGCAGAGACCAACTTCGTTTTCACGCTGCTGCTAGTTTAAACAAATGTTCACGGAAATGTCTATGCGAAATTAAATTAGCAGGTGAGCCTTGGCAAGACATGGCTGCGTCGGCGCTGCACAACGGGATAAGGGTCGCGTGATTGCGTTATATCGACGTCTGCTGCTACCGTCCCTTCGCCACACCGTAATAGACGTCAAAGCTTCGCGCCAAAGCGCATCGTTACAACACACAACTCGGAAACAAAAACGATGGCGAAGTTCCGACATGCACAATGGGACAGATTCACAAGAAACGCAAATCTGTAAATCGCAAAACAAATTCAACAATCTATCTCCTAAAGAGGCACATTCACTCGTTAGAGAAAGTGTGAAAAAATGGCGACGCTGCACGAGGATTCCTCACCGCAAATGGGATAACTGGTGGGATCCGCGCTCCTCTGCCTATTGAGAAAACACAAAACACTCCTAACTGCTGATTCCTGTCAGCGTATAAATAAAAAGTCAAGATTACACATGAGGAACCGACAATAGTCGTAACTAGAGTGTACTAGAATGGGGGAGTGGGTCCACTGTGGCCGGCGGCAAGCGGTGCGGGTGAAGCAAAAACGGCGGAAAATTTGGTGGCGCTGCAGTAGCCTTCTCCTGAAGTGACGTCAGTTTCGGCGGGAGCGTGCGAGTCGTGCGGCGGTTCGGGCCGCACGACGCGCTGGCGGGGACGCTGAGCGCTCGATGTTGTCGTCTGCTCGACGCGCCGTCGTCTGTTCGATGCACCGTCGTTCGTGCGCTGTTTTCACAATTTGTCTCCTGGTTCTTTTTTTACACATTATTAGAGACAAAAACAAGTGACATGAAATAAAATGTATGCTTTTTTTCGTGAACGCGTTGGTTTGTATTTCCCTTTGAGCAAAGCCGTCTGGACAAAGAATACGCGGCAGACGGCACGTTTGCGTGCGCAGATATGTGTCTGCTGGTTGCATAACGGAGCGTTCCAAGCTGCTTCAAAAGATTAGAGGATGAGCACGTCTAGGCGTAGAAATTACTGTTGTGTCGTAGGCTGCCAAACCGGATACAGCAGAGTTAAAAACCAGCCCAAGCTCTCACTCTTTGGAGTCTAAATTTGCACCAAACGCAAACTTACTTATATATCCCAGTTATATTGACATTTTTAAAAGCATCGCAGTTAATGCTCATATTACACTTTCGATGCGTACGTTTTCGCAAAAGCCAAATTCAACTTACGCTCTTGATTGTAAACAATTACCGTGGAAATCACGGTACTTGCGTGCGTGACTACCTATACGAGCAGGGCGTTTCGCAATATAAACATTTAGATTTTGTTGAACTGGCGCGGAAGCACGGTGCGACGCCGTTCACGGCCACGCACGCACGAACGAAGCAACAACGCTGCGAGACTGCGCCAGACGCGCGAGCAGCACGCGAACCGCGCGAACTATCAGACTACCCACCCGTCGCGAACCGCGTGGCAAAGGGGACTTGTAACCATGGCAACCACGGCTAAGTCTTCAGGTGAAGGCGATGGTAGCGCCACCTGGATTTTCCGAAAAAAACGCCTCAGCGTGGAGCCTTCAGTGGACCCACTCCCCCATTCTAGTACACTCTAGTCGTAACTATGTTCGAAATCGCCAGCGATCGCAGAACCAAAGGACTACAATGTCATTCCTTGAGACATCTCACGCACGGACACACACGCACGCAAACGCGTGATGCGTTGCACTGCACTGCACTCCACTCCACTCTTGGAGGCACCAGTCCAGAGATGAAGCTCAGATTTCTTAACAGCCTTGCGAGGTGAATCTTCCGGCAGAACTGTTCAGATAGAGTCCACCGGTGAAGTCTGTAGTCAAGTGTATATTTTGTAAGTGCGAAAAAAAAACTTTGTTGACATATAACCGCTTTCTTCACTTCTTCACGGCGGTACACTTCAACGCTATGAGCAGGATCCTTCACTTTACGGACTTTTCCACGAACCATTGCCCTAGTGAATTCAGGATTAAAGTTTCAACAAGTGTTGGACCCCAGCACTTGAGATGTATTCATCTACAAAACCTCCTTATATAAGGTAAATGGTCGTAACGCTAAACAACGAATTGTTGCTTCAAATATTAAAAAACTATGCCACCTGGAAGAATTATTGTTACAAGCTATTTCTCCAATAAAACTTGTTTTATTCCGACTTTAGCGAGCACATAGCAACGCGCTTGGTAACCTAGCTTTAAGTTATACGCTCGTTCTAAGAAAAGCTTTGACGGTAGCAGGACGTCAAATTTTTGAAACGCTTACAAGTCAATGATGACGTGCATAAGGGCTGTTTTAATCCTGCCCACGGAAGTGCTTGTAGAAAATTATTACATATTCTACATTTGTGCTGAACGTAATCTGTGGAGCAACCGGTAATCGCTTTGTCCAGTACCACCTTAGTGTGTAGCTGTTTCGTGATCACATTTATATGTTCCTCTTTGAACAGGCATGGAAGCGACAAAACTACACGTAACTTGCGTTCAGTTTTGCGACGCTAAAAGTATATCATTCGATAAGTTAAGTGTTTGCACATGGAAGGGTTCGCGCAGGCTTTGCGTTTTCTAAAGCTGCACTGCAACACACAGCATTGCACTGAAACCTCCTTAGAAAACACCCCATGAAGTGAAGCTGCCCTCAAGAATTTACTTACGCCGAGGTAGCTGATTCAGTGATGACTGAAAATGACTGAACACAACTTACTAAACAGGTGATAGGCAAATTAGTAGGGGAACTAACCACTCACGCCAGGCGCTATTGCAGTCTGCCCCACACAAGACAGGTTAATGTTAAATCGAGAACACTGCGAACAAAGACGAACAAGATGAACAATGTAACACACTGTTCAAAATTAATCAGCGAAACAATAATTAATTGGCTGTTTAGGTTGCCGAAGCACGGCGCCATATTTCCTAAGAACCAAGTACACCACACTATAGAGTGACCATGTCGAGGCCAAATCACTAATTTTCAATGCAGTAGCAATACTTCCTCAACGTCTGATGCTCAATGCAAGACGACTGGCGTCCGTATTTGTTGATGCGGCTGACGTCGTCGAAGACGACCAGTCTCTGGTCCTCCTGCACGAGGAGCAGACCCTCCAACATGGCGTCGCTGGGGTGCACGACCACCGTCACGCGGATCCTGCGTACGCTGGCCGAGTGACGGTCCACATCGCCAGTAGAGTTATGGCCAACCGTATTGGCCAGGCTAGAAGACTCGGTCACGCGCGTCGGTGAAGACAGCGGGCTCCCAACATTGCTAAACACCTCTCGGGCGTCTTGAATCTTGCGAATGGTGAGGTGAGCGCATCGGTATGAACCGTTCCCTAGACCGACATCGAGAAGGTTGTTCACCTTGTCGACGAGCGCCAGCGCCGCCTTTTCCACGATCTTATTAGAAAGTTCAATGGGTTCCTCGGCATCGCATGAGCAGTACTGTTCCGGAATCTTTGCGAGATCGCATGAACGACTCAGAGGTATATCGCGAAAGAGGCTTATGCCAAAGTCTGATCTCGGTTTGGCGGTCAATCTTCCATGCCTTCCCAGTGACAGAATGTCAATGAATGTCTCGTACGTGTCGTAAGGCGTCGTTAGACGACCAGCGTTAAGCTGCAGCGCCTTCAACAGAGATTTCGAGGTTACTGTTGTCGGCTCCACAAGTGAACTGGGTGAAGATCTGGAGTGACTGATCATACTGCCGTGGTGCGTCCTTGAGTAACGCTTGAGCCATGACGAACTTGAAGGTGGCCTCACGGCGAAGAAAGGAAGCCGCTCCTCTAGCCTACCAACGAAGGTCTCACGAATAGAGTCGAACCTGTGACCGTGGTCAGAAAGGAAGAAGAGGAACGTGTTTTCCAGATGACCTCGGTCCCGTAGTTCTGTTAGAAACTGCAAGATATCCTCGTCAGCCGCTGCGACCTGCTGCATGTACTCGTGGCTGATCTCGACGAGAAACGAGAATGCAAAGTAGGGCCGCGACCCGTTGTTTACTTCGATGAACCGTCGCACGTAGTCTATCTGCAGCTTGTGCTTGGGAACGTTGCCGTAGCAAAGGTTCGAGCTTGTTTTCATCAAGAATGAGCTTTCCATGGCGAGACAGTAAGGGCGAAAGTAAAAATCAGTCGGCGGGTCCCTGAAACCACGCGCGAGATAATTGAACACTCCATACTCAGGGAAGTCTTCGGCGAAAAGTGTCAGGTAGCCGCCGTGTTTGAAGTCATCCCAGATAAACCGGACGTCATCGAAGGTATCACCGTTCATTCCTGGATGCTTCAGTTGCGTGTAGGCCTCCATGCCAGTGAGCAGTGCTACCAGGTTAGGAAAGGTGTTGTCGCCCACCTTGTTCATTCCACGAAAGACGACCGAGCCCAGAACTTCGGTGAGGAAGGTGTACGTCTTTGGCAGCAACCGCATCATCGACAACCTCGATATCGAATCGAGGCCAAACACCAGAACATTTGGCCGATTCTGTGCTTCGGGTGTCGGCGACGTCATCATGGACTTTGGAATTCGCAGTACCGCGTGGACGTTGGAGTAGACGGGTATCTCGAAGTAATTCCGGCACGAGACGTAAACCACGTCGTGCTGAAGTGGAATTCCATCGCGCGTGAAAGGCACCGGGTCTCCGTAATTCACTCGGTCGTCACCGTCTCGTTCGGCAGGGGTATACGTGCATCGCAGCGACTCGAGCTTGTACCCAGAGCTTTGGTTGAAGCGCAAGTTGCCTCGGATGTCCACGAACGTAAGCCACGGTTGACGAACCTAGGAACGAAAAACCAAACGCATTTTAAGAACGATGAAGCAGATCTACCAGCGTTTTCTAATTAAGGCTGAACAGATGCTTCGATGAAGCAGTTAATCAAATGTTTTAAAGCTTTTCATTGTTTGAACGCTACCGAAAGCTCTTAATGTTTACTGACATGACAGTGCTCGTGTGCGGGGGTGAGTGAGGGACGCTGCCAAAAAAAAGTCGCTTCACGAGTCAACAAAAAAAAGTAAGATTATGTTCTTATGTGTGAATAGCCATTGAATATCTATCTCTGTGTAAGTCCCTGTCTATCTTCCACCTCTCTGAGTACCCTTTATTCTTGCTCTTATGCAGACGGCCATTGATCAATGATAACCGGCAGCTCGGAAGCTGCAGTTTGCCTCTCGCCTTCCCCCCAAAGTTTAAACCTTTGTTGAAATAAACCGCTTATTGCTTTTCAACCAGCTATCTCTCGATTGCCACTCTCAGCAAAGTGGCTGCTTGTGTACTTGTGGATGTAGGATGTTGAAATATTTGGAGTGTTTCTCTCCCTCTCTCGCACGTATATGCATGTACGCAAACGCCTCTCACCTTGCACTGTATGGGCACTGTACGCTTGAGGTGTGGCCACACGCTTGGGTGAAGTGGGTGAACCACGGGCAGCGAGCACAGCTGGCGGGGGTCGCGTGGTTCTTGGACAACCGGGTCGTACGTCCAGAACGGGTGACGCGTCAACTCCACTGGCGGCGAGGACGAGTAGTCGACGCCAGAGGGCCACGGCGGCGCACCCAGCAGCACCAGGGTAGCCATGGCAGCCAGAAGAAGCCAGCCGAATAGCTGCAGGCTCCGTCGACGCCGCATGGTGGAGAATCACGGCGCCCAGACCTGCGACAAACAAAAAAATAGAAAAGATGTCTGTCATATACGAAAGCATAAAATGCGCAAATCGATTCGCCGACAGCTCTTTTTAATGAGCAGTTCAAACGCAATAATGCGACAGCAACAAAGAGGAATGCCATACAAAGTAAAGTAAGCAGCTACCACTTGTACGACACCGGCTGACGCAAACCGAAAAAAAATGCCCCCACCTCCCCGAAGGGAATTGTGAGAAAATGCGAATCCATTGCGTAGCGTCTATGACGGCGTTTTGTGCCGGAGAACCCAGCTTCAAAAGAATATTGTTTCTTTTTTTCTCTTACACTCTGCAGCCGATAGCGCTGTCCACCGCAAGTGGCGTTTTTCTATCGCGATAAACGCTGATTGCGTTTCCAGCACTAGTAGCTAGCGTACACGGTTAAATATACTACGAAGTGAACAAAACAAACAGCGTTCTCCTCTCGGCGTAGGCGTTTCATAGCGGCGTCTCGAGTACGAATTTCCGGATGTTCTTGAGAGGCGCCCAACCAGCGAACGGTCTAGAGTGAGGCGCAGTGGACGGGAAAGTGGGGCGCCGGGAGCAGCGAGAGCGAACAGCGAGAGAAGGATAGGCGAATAACTGCACCCACCCTTTTCTACATTCTCTCGCACCACGTGCTCCAGTTGCCAGGGGCGAGGATAAGCGCGCACGCGCCCGAAGCTTTTGCTATGGAAGAGAGAGCGCCGTGGATGCCAGGGACAACGCCGGATGCCTGACATAGCCAGACTATGAAATAAATCCGCATTTAATACACTGGTATCACGAATTATGACCGCTCTTAAAGTGAAGCTGCTTTCGCGGTGTTTTTCTTCTGAATCAAATTAGGCGATGAGAAAACAGCATGCACTATGGTGTGGGAAGATTCGAAGCATTTGCTTTAGCACATATATTATTTGTTGTTCGAACATGGACTACCACTGACGTTGTAGCTATTTCTGGGCCTTCCTCTCTCGCGCTCAGCTCGAATGTGCGCAACAGCTGGGGCGCAACTTCGTCTTTCCCAAATGCCTAAGGCTCGCCGTAAAAGTACGAGGCGTGTAACGGTCTTAGTCACGATAGCACGATAGTACACACGCCGGCGCACGCGACGGTGCCCATTTGATCAAATTTCGCAGTTGCTGTCCTTGCGACGCAGACCGCGTACCGGCACCCCTTCATGCTGCTTCCAGCGTGTTTCAACTGTGTTTGAGCCGTACCCGTCTGCAGCCTCCGCCACCTATCCCTCGCACATAGTATGACGAATGGGGTTATGTAATAAGTTTGTACTTTATATGGAAGATGGCGGTAACGGTCGCGGTTACAGCGAATATGCGCCTTGCGCATTGATATGATTGGTATCGAAATAAAGTATACTTTTTGATGCCACCATGTACGTTGTTTTGGGTCGAGCCTCGATACACGGTATATCAATTGCTAGGGGTTATGATTGGAATTAGTCATGTATGAAAAATGTCCCATGCATTGCTAGTAAAAACTCATACTTATAACATTCTTTGTTCGTTGCTTCTTAGGCCACCTGTGCACGTTGTCATTCCTATGGTCACAAGATGGCACAGTAGTTGCATTTGACTTTTTTGTTTTCATTTTACCCTATTTTTACCTTTAGAGAAATTCGTCCCTAAGTGACTGTACTGATGGGGACAATGGCTAAGCAACGTGATCACTACATTACAAATGCATAAATAGTACGA
>NC_134706.1:78702328-78814828 GCF_043290135.1 Rhipicephalus microplus
TCGCAAGATTTTCATGGATTTGTGGTACCAAATGAGCCCACAACCCGCAGATTTTCCATACCATGCCTGCTGCTTAGCTCAACACATAATATATATATATATATATATATATATATATATATATATATATATATATATATATGTGTGTGTGTGTGTGTGTGTGTGTGTGTGTGTGTGTGTGTGTGTGTGTGTGTGTGTGTGTGTGTGCGTGTGCGTGTGCGTGTGCGTGTGTGTGTGTGTGTGTGTGTGTGTGTGTGTGTGTGTGTGACGCTATGATGAATGGGCGACGTGGCCTGGCTCATACGCCATCTTTATTCGAAAGCACTTCCTCTTCATCGGCTTCTACCATGCCTTCATACGTCACATGATTCTCCCTCCCCCCCGAAAGAATGCGCAAGCTACAATCTAGAAAGCATGAACAAATGGAGTCTTATAATAAAAAATAATGCCAGAAAATGCAGTAGTTCCATGCCACACGGCGGTTCCATGCACTTGCACAAAATGTTCACAGGAAAGGCAGTCCGGTGATATCTAGGAGACCTCAGGTGGGCGAGGTTGGCTGTTGCGTTCTGGTCAGCATAACCATGCCTTCAGCGTTAAAAATGATGATGGCACAACCTGGTTAGTATTGAGGAACGAACAAGGTTGGGAGTCCTTGTAGCGTTGGAAGGTCGGATGTCTCATGCGTTGCATTCCGAGTTGTGGCTGCGACAGACGCTTTGCTTCTAAAATGCGTGCTTCTTGACGAATTGTGACGGCGTGATGCCTGCGGGCTGGTGGTATGCAAGAAATGCTTCCGCATCTTTCTTGGCGTTTTCCGTGGTGTTGCGGTCTGTGTGACTGCAGACGCAGGGAGCGTCTCTGGCGACTTTCCTCTGTGCGAGAAATTTTGACGTCTTGGAATACTTTTTGGGTTAGAGATCTTATTTTCTGCCGTTCTTCAATTGGTGAGTGTGCTTCCGTTGAATTTCGCGTTCGTCGATGCCTTCGTTGCAGTCTATTTTGTTGTCGCATGAGGTTGCGCGCTTGGCTATGCTTGCTTTGCTGATGCTGCTCAGAAGATGGCTGTAGTGGCAAGCCTTCCGGAATGGGACATTCATTTACTTTGAGGTTTGACGCATCCTGTAGACAGCTGATGCATGGTGAACAGGTTTCTTGCTTATCGGGCATGATTGGTGGCGCGCCATCATTGCTAGCTTGCTCTTCGGAGGCTTCTGTGACGTGGTTGATTACGGACGCTTCTGAAAGGCAACTGTGTACGAGGTTTGATGTATGATTTGCTTCTGAATTGGTTCGATTCTTGGATTGGTGACCACTGCATGAGGGTACCACGTGGGACGTCGCATCACCAGGTTGAAAATGCAAATTTTGGCAAGTCTGCAGTGCCGTGGAAATGAACTCTTGCGACAAAAAACATTCAGAGTTGACAGATAGTTCATCAGGGGCTTCTTCTTCGCGGCTCACTATGAGTGGTTCTTGCGCCTGGTAGCATGAGACATTTGATGCGTCTGAGCCTTCCGTGTTTGGAGTTTCTCGTGGCTGCGCACTGGAAGGCAACATTGCAACAGGGGTAGTTCGGTAAAGTTTGAGTTGTGAATGGCCCTCTTTCTGTGCAACTAACGATGCGAGCTGTTCTGGCGCATGAATCTGGGTGGTCAGTCCAGGGTTTGGCCTAGCATCGTCCGAGCTCCGCAGCTCTATCCCGACCATTGTGAGCGTGCTAGATGTGAGATTGACATTGTGAGTCACGAAAGAGCCAAGCGATAGAAAACCAGGAGGCGGGCCAAGTCTGCGAGATGGGGAGTAAGCTGCTCCAATGCGTGAAGACTGATTTTCCTTCTTTGAGCCATCCTGGCGTTGTTTGGTATTTTCCCCATGTGTCAGCTGGTCTACCATGAACAAGGCGTCCTTATGACACGAATAGTGACCGTTAGGAGCCCTTGAAGAGCTGCGTCATAGAAAACCAGGTGGTGGACCATGTATGCGAGACGAAGCATGAAAGGCATCAGTAGGGTGAGCGATGTCTCGTGTCGTATGTTGGTGCAACGACTTTGAAAATGCCGACTTTCATGAAAAGAAACCTGGTGGAACGCCACGTTTCTTGAGAAATAAGCGTGGACTGTGACGGCCGAGTGGGGTTGTATGCAGATGGTCGGTAACGAGGAAGTCCTTGTCGTAGTCGTTAAAACGGGCAATCATCTCTTCCCTGATCTTTTGCCATGATTCGTCGTTTTCGAATATGTGTGTCAGGTAAAACTTGAATGCCTCTCCGGAGATGTAGTCAGTGAAGTTGGTGATCATTTCCCGTTCCGACCATGATGCAGCGGTTGCGTGGTGCTCGAACAGGTCGAACCAGTCCTGTACAGGTCCATCGTCCACTGCTCCGGTGTACTTGGGGATGGGAAGGTCGTCTGATGGTGCTGTCATAATGCTGGTCTTTGTGTAGTGTTGGGATGTACTTTCGTGGCCCACGTTCGGTCACTGCGTCTTGCTGAGACGTTCGGAGATGGTGGCTGGTTGATGAAGTGGCCGCCAGGTCTTCATCCTGTCGACTGGTGTGACGCTATGATGAATGGGCGACGTGGCCTGGCTCATACGCCATCTTTATTCGAAAGCACTTCCTCTTCATCGGCTTCTACCATGCCTTCATACGTCATATATGTATATATATATATATATATATATATATATATATACACTCTCCTGCCTCAAAACGCCGTCGTTACTCAGAAGGTATGCTTCCAGAGCCCCTGCCTCCCCACTGATAAACATACAACACGCAGCATTATGAAGGCGTGGGAGATCTTGTCTTCCCCACGCCTTCTCTAGACCGGAAAGCATTTTTTTTCCGAGTTCCTGCATGTGTAGGAGCGTGGAGTAATAGCCTGGACAACGAAAAAGTACAGTATAGGGTAACTGGCGATAGGAGATGCCCCCTATTGTGCATAGACAGGGCAACGATTGATCGTGTGGGGTAATGTTGTGAATATAGCCTTGGACGCTCATGCGGACGCGCTCCTAGAACTTGAGTGAAAAGCAGGGCACATGGTAGGTACTGGTTCGCAACATAGTGATTTATGACTAGAAGAAGAATATTCTGGTGTTATGATAGCCTGTTGTATTCGCAAACATTCTATTTAGCCGCTATTTAGGTCAGTATTTTAGTGAGCACTAGCCGATATTATTCATCATTTAAGTGTAACAAACAGAAAGTAGCCACTTAAAGAGTACTAGTAGAATGCGCAATGAAGACCACCAAACGAAATGATTCAGTGAGCTCCTTCCTTAGATAATGCTGCCTCCGGAGTCAGGCCACATTCACCGACAGATATCATCACGACGCGTTACAGCGCGTTGGTGGAACGCACCAGCCAGGTGGCTGTCGCCCTCACACTCACCTCCATTTACCGACCCCAGGATATGGCATACTAACCGCCGTTACGCTATGCTTCACCCTCTCCCCCTTTTTCCTTCTCCTCACTCTCACATCGCTGCACCTGAACGTCAGTTCCCTTTTCCCTGCCTTTGCTACAATTACGGTCCGTGGCTATTGTATGCTAGAACCAGAATTTTCTAACATTAACTAGAGGGGACTCGGGCGCTGCGATCGTACACTGACTATGGGAATGATGGATAGTACACACATTTGCCTAGTCTTCACACTTGTGGGCTTCACACGTACTTTGGATTTTTTGTTGTATTTTCATTTTGTTTCGATTAAAAAGAAGGGACCGTTGCGAACTTCGTGACCCGATTGGAATTGGTGATCCTAAATGTCTAGGTTTGCGAAGTGCAACTGCTGGACATTTGCTGATTGTCGTCTGGTGACAAATCAGCTGCAAGCCCCGCGAAGCCAAACAAAGCCGGAAATGCGATGATTTGACAATATTGTGTACTATCCACCATTCTCATGTTCGCTGAAGCGCCATGCATTG
The DNA here is from genome assembly GCF_043290135.1 of Rhipicephalus microplus. Lineage (NCBI taxonomy): Eukaryota > Metazoa > Arthropoda > Arachnida > Ixodida > Ixodidae > Rhipicephalus > Rhipicephalus microplus. Next base: position 78,706,264 of record NC_134706.1, read on the forward strand.
CAGCTCCCATAGGCACTAGTGCCAAAGATTGCTCTGGTGTGCTTAGGAGAAACTCTATCGATAAAACGACAATCGATTATTATGTACTGAAGAGGAATGCTCGACATGAAGCAAGATAGACATCACAATGAACAGGTTATTGTGAACAACAGTTGTCCTCAAGGCGCTACTCATCTTTTAAATCTCACCGTCACACTCCGCCTCACAATCCTCTCGAAGGCAGTGAATGCACCTTTGCAGGTACGCGTGAATCAGGACCTATAAGCAAAAGGAAGTAGTCATCCCCTTGTAATAAACACTAATCTCACCGCGGGAAGTGTAAAAACGTAGATATTCTAACCTAGCCCACTAAACTCACTTCTATTTTCTTAAACTCAAGACATGCTCGAGGTTCACGTACCAGCTAACTGACATTGGTCACTGCTACCTTCACTGCATGGCGTCAAGTCATTCAGGCGAAGTGCCACGTGACCACACAGCCTACAGAGAAGCAGTGCGCTGCATGGGGTGGTCGATTACTTGAATCGCCTGAGTGATCCTAGGCCTTCCCTGGTTACGTAAGTTGGCCGCTTTATTTACGTATAAAACTCAGATGGTGGGTTGGTCAAAACCACCCAGAAACTCATGGAGCGCACAGCATTCGATTCGCTGCCAAACATTTTGTGGTCGCATGTTGGGAATCAATGAGAGCGACCCTTTCTGAATGCGATGGCGAGTCCTTCAACTACCGTCTTTTAAATATTCGGTGAACGTTTCACAGTCGATTCACATGATGGCTATGAGTTAGAGTAAAGCAGCCTCCCAAAGTGTGTCCTGAGGACAACGGCACCAAGATATTGTGTAGCTTGTCTAGTAAGGCACTTAACCTGGTCTGTGCTCTCAAGTTCGTCCTTTCTGTTTGGACAAACTAAACGGAACTGAGCATGTGACAATGACTGTGTTGCAGCTCCCATGGGTCGACTCCCATAGCAGCTCCCATGGGTCGACTCCCATAGCAGCTCCCATGGGTCGAATCTAGCTATATAACGCAAAGGTACTGTTGTAATTATCAGTCTTTGCAATTATGTTCTTTTGAGCAAGGGAATCAATGACAATAAGAACTAGAAACTTAATAAGCAGTGACATGAACTAACATACCGAAATTTTCACCAGCTTCAAGATCATTTTCACATGGTTTGAATTGTTTGAAACCTTAGCGCTAGTATCGTAAGACAACGAAGACACATTTGCCCCCTCTTCAAGATTATTTCTCACTCAACCGGTCCATTCAAATGTTAATGGTGGGTTTAAATTAACACGCGAAACTTTCCACCGTGGTGATTTTTCGGTGCTTCGGCAAACACTTCAATTGAAAGCATCGGGCAAAAAGTTAACCCACAGTCACGAAACGTCCGCGCTAAACAAGTGCAAATATCATCATGCTTAAGTAAAAGAAGTCAACTGGAAACGCACACGACGCAAACGCGTTCATGCGTTTGTAGAATAAATGTTAAATCACATCTCACTTACCTCTAGATGAGTTGTTTTTAGAGACGAGCCGGTCGCAATGGCCTCGGTAACGCCGCTGGAAAAGACGCCGCTCCTCTGTGTCGCGTCATAGTCACTTGACGTGTGCTACGGACCATTCTGCGTTAGTAAAATGAAAAAAAAAATACACTTATTGGCGCGGGACACGCATTCGTTTTGGTGACATCATTGAGACTTTACAATTTTTTGAGACAGAGCCAAGGCTCATATGTACAAGCTAGGGCTTCGACGTAGTCACTTTAGAGAATGTTAAAGGTCAATCACAGCAAATCTTTGACATGAATGGGTCTCATTTACCAACGCTGGAGACGTTCCTTTGTATGTTTCCGGGATTTATGCTAGATTTCTGGCAAGAGGGATGAACAAATTTTTTGCAAGATAATTTTGTTATTTGCCCCTACCCTCCCTCTTGACTTTCTACGATTATTGGCAACGTTGTGTGCGTGACGTCTTTTAGGGAAAGACGACTGAATTGACAAAGCGGAGATGCCACTAGACCGTCTGCTGTCCACAAGGCAACGGTCATGTGTGCTTAGCCAGCACTTGCATTGGTTGGGCGAGTGAATTTATGTTTCTTGTGGTTGCGAACGAGATGCGCAGCCAGTGCTGTATCATTTCGGGCTTCGCAAGACTTCCCCAATGTTACAATAACAGGATGGTTTCAAATACAAGCGCAATACGTAGACAGACAGGAATGGCTGAGACCAGTGCTTACTCCTGAAACTTTCATCGGAAAGCTGTGAAATATATACTTCCAGATGAAACGATTCGTGAGAACATACGATAAGAACACATCGCAAAGATGGTTTGCGATGTGAACAGTAAACGTGCTCCGTGGTGGCTCAGTGGTTAACGCCTCGATTTCATGGCTGAAAGGTTCCATGCTCGATTTCACGCACTGGAGTGTTTTTTTTTATTTGGGTTTTTTTCCCGCATTTTCATATAGATAGATACGTATACATATACGGTGAGTGACGTCGCCACCGACGGCAAAATCCAGCCGAGAGTGTGCACATAATTGCTATCGCAATAATAAATCGCCGATACACACTAAACGCACAATTTAGGAAAATATTGTTCAACAGGAAATGTCAACAGGAACCGCTTCTCACAGGAAGGCCCTCACAAACGCAAGTCCTCGTCAAAACTACGAAGCTACGGCTCCAGCGGTATTCTGTTTTCAGGGATTGTCAATAAAGCATACAGTATAATAGAAATTAATTACCAATTATTTCAGGTATAATTGCCAAGATCACGATGCGATTGCAAGGAGAATCGCGATGCGGATTTCGGATTAATTACAAGTTTCTGTGGTCTCATAAAGTTTGATCACATGGCTGTTCTGTATACAGCTCTCTACGTTATCTACTAAAATCATTGCCACCAGTCTAAGCTAGCTCCTTCATTACCCCAAGACAAAAGTATAATGAAGGCTAATGACAATGAGTGGTTAGTTGAAGCGAGAGAAAGCTTTGTGCAACACGGACATAAAGAGAGAGATGCGCTGCGAAAAAGCACGGATGTTAAGCCGACGACAAATTAACGTACAGACGCATTCTCTGTTAAAAGGAACACCTGTGTACACTGCATCTTTGAATTTCTCATCCTCACAGAACATATAGGTCTTGATTTGCAAAAGATGGGTGGTGCTTCAAAGCCCTGACTTCTCTTGATAGATTAGTCACGTGCATGATGATTGTTTTCTTATCATCTTGTTAAAGAGCTAGCAATATTGATTAAGATTGTTTTCTTATTCACTTGCTGTTGGAGGGCTAGCAATATTGATGAAGCCCCCCCCCCCCCCCCCGCGGTGGTCTAGTGGCTAAGGTACTCGGCTGCTGACCCGCATGTCGCGGGATCGAATCCCGGCGGTGGCGGCTACATTTCTGTTGGTGGCGTAAATATTGTAGGCCCGTGTGCTCAGATTTGGGTGCACGGTAAAGAACCCCAGGTGGTCGAATTTTCCGGAGCCCTCCACTACGGCGTCTCTTATAATCGTATGGTGGTTTGGGGATGTTAAACCCCACATATCAATCAATCAATATTGATGAAGATTGTTTTCTTATCCACTTGCTGTTGTAGGGCTAGCAATATTGATGGTGTTAATTCCAGTGTTCCGTTTAACAGTGAACCGTACTGCACATAGTCGCTATATAACAGAGACACTGAATCAAATGACACCGCGTTTCCATAGCTATTGGTAAGGAGATCACATCTAAAACACTCAATTCACTCGATTTCCTTCTGATTCATGTTAATGTACGTTGATTCTGACTGAAGTCTTTCAATCTTGATTCAAACTCGTCCCTTAATTAGCCCTCGATTCACCCTTATCATATGATTAAAACTTGATTCATCTGAGTGACCGTTGACTCGCCTAAATTCCCTTTTCAATCACTTGACTTCGTACGCTTAACCGTTTGGCATCACGACACACTTGCACCTTTCTTCTCAAGGTAATCGATCGACACTTTATTTTCAGACCGCGGAACAACGTTACGGTTCCCACTGAATAAAATATGCTCCCGTCACTCTGCTGACGTGTGGGGTGTCGCCGTCAACTTTCGTAACGGCCCGCATCGACCCGAAACAACTCAGACCTCAGCGTGTCAGGCACCTGTAGCATCGTTCTTTCGCTCTCAACCAATGTTGCCGACGTGTGGAAACTGTTGAGGACGAGTGGGTCCCGCCCCGCCAAGGCACTTTATTGTTTTCGGTATTATCTCCCCCCTCCTTTTGTTATATATATAGAAGTGAGCGTGCCGCATGGCAAGGCACGCAACATTGGTCCCAGCGGTGGCTCGTCTGTCAGGAAGTAACGAGCTTCGTTTTTTAGGCACCCCGTTGTGCTCAGAACCGCATGCCTTGTCTGTACACAAGCAGTTCCCAACGGGGGCGAACAAAGCCTCGAGTCAAGGCGGTGAAGGCAATCTCTGAAAGCGACGCATTGGCTATCGCGAGTGGTGATCCGGACAACTAAAGCCTATGGGCTTTGACAGTCGATTCACGCGACTCTGCTTTTTCTTGTATGCGAGAAAATGTATATATATATATATATATATATATACAAACACATGCGAGTACACGTCCAGGGGAGTAATACTTTTATGCCTAACGTTTCAGCCGTGGCACAGCCTTCGTCAGAGATTGAAGAGTATACAAGCATATTCTCAATTTAAGGGCCGGTGAAATCGCACAATTGATGAGAATAGTGATTAGGATACACGAAAGCAGTCCCAAAACAACATTGTCAGTATAACTTGATACGAGTGTTGAGCAACAAGATCGCTGTCGAGAACTCAAAGTATGGGTTCGTGCACCCGTTTGTCCGTTCGTCCATCCATCCGTCCATGCATCTGTCTGTCTGTCCGTCTGTCCGTCTGCGTGTCTGGCTGTCCATCCGTGCGTCCGTTCGTCCATCTAGTGAACATTTCAAGTATCACCATCTCGCTTATATTTATCATATATTCATCATATACAAATACCGCCGTGCAGCGGACAGTTGAAGGACTTAACAAGAGTATGTATCACATTTCTGCTGTCAGCGCTTTGTTGACACCGAGAGCGTGATAACGAGGCCGTGCTACGTTTTCCCTAACATGTGGCCATGCGGATTTGCGCCCGAAGGTGGGTATGTGCCACTGGTATGCTGGTATGTGCCACAGGGTACGCACTACGACGACGGGACATACAAGCAACGCCATAAGGAGCTTCGCTCCTAAAAAACAATTAAGAAGCGGGCGCAAAAATCGCTAGTAACCGCACATTCACAGCCATATAGAGAGCTGTTTATCTCTGACCCACTAGAACTCGATCTTTTTGAAGAGTTGGCGCATAAAACAACCCGACTTGCGGTAAAGGAGGTATGGACTTTGGCAATGGAGATGTCATAACGGCTCCCGACTTACTCAAAGTTATTCAAGAAAAGGACCGTCAACTATTAACCCTCAAAGAACCACTGAATGTGCCAGCGCAGCCTCACTCAGCGCTAACGTTCCAGGTGATATCTGACTTGAGCCACAACATCAGTCACTTCAACGGCTCTGTGAGTGCGAAAAAAGACTTAGCAATTTTCTTGTGGAAAGACATCTACTGCCTAAAAGGTCGCTATAGCCTCCACAGTGTTCACTGCAATGTATGGAATAAAGTACAAAATTAAACGAACGATCTCACAGGAGCGCTACCCGACTACGTATGGTGGCTTGCTTTCTTCGTGTTCTGAGACTTCGCATAGAGCACCACCACCAACGGTTTCACGCGTAATCCACAAGCTCAGTACGTACCCTGTTATTACGCACCGGCTTCGACAACGCCGATATCCACAAATAGAGGCTCCCAAACACACGAGTTACACCTTTTCTCGTGACATCTCGAATGATGTGCAGACCAAGTCACGCACGGTCACGGTCGCTTAGCGAGTTACAGCGGGAAAAAGCGAGAGCGTAGCCACTATAGGAAGGTAAACACTGAAAGTGGCAATACCAAAAACGATAAAGCGACAACACGCGGAATGTATCAGCCTCACAGCTGCTCGGGCTGCTGTTGTACCGGACAGTACGCAGTGCGACCCCGTGACACTCATGGACAAGACATCACCTACGAAGAGCGTACGCGCGCATACCTTTCCCGCTGAGCCTATACAACGTGACCTCAAACCAATGGTCACTCGCGTTCCACTTTACCGCTAAGCTATGAAAGCAGCATTTTCGATCGATACGAACATTCTCGAAACCCGTGCACTAAGATTTATGCGCAAGTTAAGGAAACCCAGGCTGCCCGAATCTCCGGAGCCCTCCACTACGGTGTCTCTCATAACCATATCGTGGCTTTAGAGCGTTAAACCCAGTCAATGTTTATTAGGCTATGAAATCAGATGGCTGAATCAAGCTGCCAAATTAATCGTCAGCTTTTCCTATATATTAGCGACTACATCGACCACACTTGTGGGCCCAACGCGGCCCAAAAGTGTGGTCCGATTGCGTGACAGAACCGTGGTTCAGAATATTCTGACAATAAACGAGCATCCACGCAAACAGCATGCCCGCTGCTATTTCCGTTTCAGCGTATAGAAAATTACACAGCGCACAAAACAGCGCACGACGTTAACGTCGTGACGGGCGCGGCGCGCTGGCGTACTTATCGTGAAAGAACACTACGTGCTTCGCATGTAAGTATTACGAGACTTAGAAGCATTCACACTTGTGCTATTGAAGAAAATTTAATAAGTGCAATTGGCTTCCCAATTATCTCGGAATGTTTGATAAGTGTGAATCACTCCTCTCTTCTCAGTACTCGTACGGCTGTCGATGCAATTATTGACAGTTTAACAATTTAGGCTCAACGACATATCCTCGTGAAGAATCCCGTGAATATGATAAGCCTGTAAATTCATGGACAAAGGAATGGAGACTGAATATAATTTATTCGACAAACTTTCCCCGAGACATGTGTTCTGTTCTAGTATTATGTTCTTTTTAAAAAACGTAACCTGTTATATCCTGGAGCTCGTCCTTAGTTTTCAAACGCTCATATTATTACAGCACGGAGACTTTATCTTCCAAAGCAAAGGACCGCGTTAATAATAAACTACCATTGCGTGAGACACGCGTCGAAGCGCTGCTCAACGTTGAGGGTGGCGTGACGACCTTGCTTTTGTGGGGTCACTGGTACGCAGCCACTGAATCAGGGCGAGTGACTTCGGCGCGCTCTACTTCACGGGATTAGTAGAGGGTAATTGGGGTTTTCGAAACTGCAGACCGTAGTCAATGCCCCATCGCGGCGGTCAACTGGCTAAGGTACTCGGCTGCCGACCCGCAGGTCGCGGGATCGAATCACGGCTGCGGCGGCTGCATTTTCGTAGGCCCGTAGGCTCAGATTTGGGTGCACGTTAAAGAACCACAGGTGGTCGAAATTTCCGGAGCCATCCACTACAGCATCTCTCGTAATCATATGGTGGTTGTGGGACGTTAAACACCACATATCAATCGATCAATCAATCAATCAATTATCAGATTGAAGTGAAGTGCCCTAGTGGTATAGCACCTACACCACAGTTTCTGAGACGTGAAATCTGCTTAGGATAAGAACACAGTAAAGCGATTTGGCTACTTTAAGCCTGCAGCTTCATTATCACAAAGGACATGTGAATAGAATTGAATGATAATTTCTTTACTTGACAATTCACGAATCATTTCTTTTATTTCTGCACGGTGCATGTAGCAGAACCCCCCACCGCCCATCTTTTGGAAAACGTCTTATGTGCAACTTTTTTTGAAAGAGAACACTTCAGCTAATCACGATTCATGACGTGTGATTAGAGAAGCTGGCTAAACAATGTGAACAAACAGGAATGAAAAAGTAGTTTTCGAAATTACGCTCAAGATGACTATTTGCGCGGAAGCAGACTGTAATGGGCTTCTTGAGAGTCCACTTAAATTGTCCTTGATTATCTGTCAGGGCACCAATACATTAACTTAATAAGGCCCATAAAAATGTACTGCACTCATGTAACAACAGTAACTAAGATTTAGCCATAAAGAAGCAGGATAAGAGGGCGCTTGAATAGAGGGAAAATAATGATGCAGTTATAAACAAAGAAATATTCACATAAATACACAACACCAAAGGAAAACATTAAAAGTGATCAAATGTATTAACTAATGTACAGCTTTCGCAACGAAAGAGCATAAATAATGGCGATTTGAACTTCGCAGTGTTAAATACCTTTAATGAACGGCCAACATTGAGTTCCTCCATATAAATAGATAACTTCATCATTTTATGATATGGAAGATGAAGGTAAAAAGATAAGAATAGCGTTTTATACGGCAAGCGCCGATTAACGCACACTGGCCGCTATAATTGTGAGGGGTGAGAAGACGAGGCCTAGGAACGTAGCTGTAGGAACGTAGCTGGTAATTATACCAGCTCTCATCTTCTGCGTAATTACGGCCGGCTGCTGTCCTGCCCACTCTTAACTGACTTATAGTACAATGAGACGATATTTCCTGCGGGCAGTTCTTGTACTATTCTCCTTGCAAGGGACACCTCGCTACAGCATCTAATTAATTCGAAACCGCGTTTCACTGAATTTGCATAATAATAATAAGGGCATCGTTGAAGAAACATGCTTATGCATGGTGCAAGCGGCAAAGAAGCAGGAAAAACTGCTTCATAAGGAGATTGCCGTACGCAAAATCAAATGTTTAGGCCGAGCAGGGAGTCGCGAAATTTCGCGAAAAGCTCATTAATGTATGCAACTTTAATGTATGCATTACATTAAGCTCATTAATGTATGCAACAAACCACACAGTCCGCCCAAGATTCATAAATAGTTTACCAAGACTACATTGTCTTCTGGTGAAAGCTGTCAACCAAACAGCAATATACCACCAACAACATCACGCCAATAACTTCTGTCTTATAACAAAAACACAGTTTCGTCGCAAGGGCAGAGCAAGAAATACGACCGCAACCTATCGGAATGCTACATGGAGGAACGCTAACATCTGGCTCTTTTGTATCTGATCTAGCGCAGCTCTACAAAGTGCTCGCGTAAGTGAACCGGGCCACTCCAAAGATCCCAGCGTCTCTCGCGCTACCTGTCGTCTCAATGCGGAGTGAACCCTCGCGGGATACACTGGTGTATGGGCTTTGTCAACGAAGTATTCCTGAGCGCGACCATCATCATCATCATCATCTTTTTAAAGACGATAGTCTTTCTTGGCGAGCTTCGACGCAAAAATTTTGGTCTGTCCGTCCGTTTGTCCACCCTTAACAATATTTCAACTGGCACCAAACAATACCCCAAACGGCTGACTCCATCCGCAGCGCCCACCAATATTGCTCAAGGTTTAGCGTTTATACTTGTGTGATTGTCAAATAAAAAACAATTATTGCGCATATATTAAGCACCACAACAACACGTCAATATTCTGTATATGTGTATTTTTGCTAGAAAAGGCATACGTAAATATTTCTAAGGACCCCTGACGATGCAACGCTTGCACGAAAAGGCAAGTGTTTCCATTGCATAGCTAAGACAACACGGTGGTGGCACATATCACCTTGCGTTCTACACCTTATCGCCTCCGAGATGGGCGCGCACGCCGCGCACTTCGTTTTCCAAAATAACTGCCAGATAGCGCTCGTGTCTCACGTGTGACGTGACTGGATGCGCCCGTTCGCATCCGCTACACACTCGAGGCACTCCAACACAGTGCCTCCAGAATACCATACACTGATTTTCTTGCGCAGAACATGAAATAAACGTTTTGTTCACTCTCTCCAGGCGCAAGACTATCGTCTTTCGACGACATTTGCAGTGTAACACTAAGATACGGGGCGATTTTTCAGGCTGTCAATACGCACGACTCCCCTTCCCTCAAACGCACTACTGAGGCCCTGACGCCAAATATTGAACTTCTGTGCAATTGCCTAAAAACGAGGTGATCCAGCTCTCCGTTATATAGGTGTACAAACTTTACCAGGTGTACTGACGCCTATCGAGACATATCGTGCAAGGCAGCGTTTGTGACCACGTTCTTGAGAAGAAAGTTCGCGGTGACTGCCCGAGTGGCCCAGTCGCTCCTGCAGTAACCACAAAGGACGCTAAGGGCTTTCAGCGACGGTCTCAATGAAGGGAAGACGTACGAGATCGAAGCCAGCCGTAGCAGAGTCATTGCGAGAGAGTACTCGAGGCCACCGATCGCGGGAATTTCCACATCTGCTTTCTTCGAATTCGGTCCAACCGTATATCTGCTCACGCCTGTTGGTGCGCCGTACTGCCGTGGCCAACGAAGGAAGGCAATCCAATCTGGCGGTTTTCATTTTCGCGGACGCCGTGGGTCGTATCATTCGCGTGTCTCAAATGGACGAAGACCACGCGATGGGACGCTGCGCTGCTCTCCATGTGCGACTAACTACATCACTTCGGTGGCATTCCCCATCTTTCTCCTCCCTCCACACGCCATCCAGTGTACGCTGTTTCATCTTCCAGCGGATGTTCTATAACGCCAACAAACAACTCAAATAATTGACGAAGACAAAAAAGAGCGCTTATTCAAGCTTGTATGCGTGTGTTTAGAAAAAAAGTTGTCAACGATTTAGAGTAGTTGGTACTATACTATGGGAGAGCTGAGAGCCGTCCCGTGAACCAGATGAACCGGCGTTACCACTATGGAGCTAGTGACAAGCCTGCAAAACCTAGAGTTAAAGATATATGAAGAAAAGGCCAGACAGCCAGATGTAGCAAAGAAAACCAGCAGATCAAATCCGCTGTTGAGTTAGATGTAATGCGAAGCAGTCTGCAAAGAGCAAGGGATGCAGTACAAACAAGTATGTTATGTGCGTGTTTCAACTCGTCATTTGTGTTTGTTATACAGCCATTTCACGCATAGCCAAGTTTCGTGAAAATCAAGATTTCCAAAGGGCCGCGAATGCACCATGAACATGTCATGTAATACATCTTGTACACTATATGCACGTCATCATTTTCATTTTGCTATCTGTCATTTATCCTCCCAATCAATTACGCCGCACTGTAGTAATACTGCTGTATATCAATGTAGCAAAAGAACTGGCCTGGAGCCCACCATGAGTGTGGAATGAAAATCGACGCCCTAGACGACATACATTTCATAATTCTTGTGTTACCATGGGTTGCTTATTTTGTCGTACAGTAACGCAGCGAAATACCAATTCTTGTGCATAGCAAGCTTGCAGAACTGCCGTAAGAACACCACGAGCATGGCCTTTAATACATGCTGTACTATATACGCACATCAAGATTCTATTTTACCATCTCTCATTCATGTTCGCCATACAGTCACGTCAACCAATACCAAATTTGGTACACGTCCAACTAGGGAAGCGGCCGTGAGTGCACCATGAGTATAGCATGTACATCATGTCATACATTACAGGCATGCCATGATTTTCATGTAATCACCTGTCATTTATGCTCGTCATACGGAAGCGCCTCGTCATACCAATTTTGGTAAATATCCATTAATTGAAACGGCCACGAGTGCCCTTGACCATGTCTTGTAAATTATGCTGCACATGACAGAGTTTCCTGATTTGCACATTATGACCCGTCACTTATTTTACTTTCGTCATGCATATGGCCATGTTATGCAATAAAAACTTGATTGATTATACCAATCCACGCATATACCAATCTAGTTAGTGATACGGCACGAACAGCACAATGTCGTAGGCGGGCAGGCGGTTTGACAGACAGACAGACAGACAGAGACAGACAGAGACAGACAGAGACAGACAGACAGAGACAGAGACAGACAGACAGACAGACAGACAGACAGACAGACAGACAGACAGACAGACAGACAGACAGACAGACAGACAGACAGACAGACAGACAGATAGATAGATAGATAGATAGATAGATAGATAGATAGATAGATAGATAGATAGATAGATAGATAGATAGATAGATAGATAGATAGATAGATAGATAGATAGATAGATAGATAGATAGATAGATAGATAGATAGATAGATAGATAGATAGATAGAAACGAATACAGATACTAAAATACAAATAGAGCTAATATAGGCAAGCTCTTTTAAGGCTATAGAAAATTTATACATGTAAGTCAAGGCTGGTGCACACCCGCAACTACCAGCGGTCGCGCGACCATTCACGACTTGCGACCAAAAAGCGACTGATGTTAACCCCGGCAGAGGCTGCGTGCGAGTGACCGGAAGTCCAAAGCTGAAGAGTCACGTCCGGATCTCGCTATCAGCGAGAACTATTGAGACCGGCGCCGATCAGCCAATCGCCGCCAGCTGAGTGAGCGGAGCAAACCGAGCGCGCCGCATTTATTGTTTTCGTCCGTTCTCGCACAGCGTTCCCAAAAGCGTCAAGGAGTTTGATTCAAGTGAGGAACAAGAGGTTGTCATGGTGCTGGTGCGCTGTGTCATGGTTTCAGCGCTGGGAGCACTTATGCCTCCAAAGAAAATAAATCCGCAGATCCTACGTACAAGGAAATCGATGATATGCGAAGCACGAATGAGAAATGTTGATATATCGCTTTAAAATCAGGACAACCTTACGAGGTGGAGGTAAATGATGCCGTACATGACTTTCGTGTCTTGATTATCATGTATGGATTTGTTGTTTACCTTTGTCATCTACTCACGTCACGTGATACAAAATTTAGTATAAGTGGAGCTGGCGAAGCGGCCGCGAGCACGCTATGAGTTTGATATGTTGTGATGCTCATACATGACACACGTGTCAGGATTATTATGTTTGCACCAGTAATATATTTCGTCATTGATTGACGTCATGTAACACAAACTTTAGTATATGTGGAGCTAGCAAAACGGCCGCGAGCGCATCATGAAGGGGCCAATATTCTCCAATTTAGCGTTGACGCGCGCGCACGCTCGGCACAGCAACGCTACGTTTGCAAAATGCAAGCATTTATAGTCTGATGCCAGGCGTGACCAGTGTTCGTCGGCGTGGCCCGACAGCAACCGGCACGAAATGCAACATGCTGCGTTTCGTGCCGATGCGTTACCCAGACAGCACTGCGTCTCCCTCTTTTCATGACGGACGGATGCCGGATGCGCTGAAACGCACATGCGTCAAAGCAACGCAGCGCGACGCGCGCCTCCGAGTATATGGCAGGACCGGCGCCTGGCGTGGCAACGCCAGCGTGACGCGACGAAATGAATGCCGGCGAACACGCGCACCACGTCACGTCGAAATGTATTGGCGTCTTCACTGTGGCATGTAGTCATGTTCCCACATGACACGCATCTCATGATTATTATGTTTGCACCAGTCGCATAGCTTCATCATCTATTGGCATCGCATAATAACGAGTTTGGTACATGTGCCGCTAGCGAAACGGCCGCGAGCGCATCATGAGCGTTGCATGTAGTCATGTTGTTACATGACACGCATCTCATGTTTATCACGTTTGCACCAGTGTCGTACCTTCGTCATCCATATACGTCCCGTAATACCAAATTTGGTATAAGTGAAGCTAGCGAAACGGCTACCAGCTCATTATGAGCGTGGCATGCAGTCATGTTGTTACATGACACGCATTTCATGTTGATCATGTTTGCATTAGTAACATACCTTCGTCATTCATTCACATACCGTAATACCAAATTTGGTATATGTGACGCTAGCGAAACGGCCGCGAGTGCATCAAAAGCGTGGCATGTAGTCATATTGTTACATTACATGCATGTCATGATTTTCATGTTAGAGTCTGTCGCTTGTGTTCGCCATGCAATCATGTCATACCATACCAGTTTTGCAACATGCCATGTGAACGAAATCGCGCAAGAGCTGCAGCACCATGAAATGTAAATCATGACATACCTGTCATGATTTTCGTGTTATGAGTAGTCACAGTAGTCAAATATGTTCTTCATGCAGTCATGTTATGCGATACCAAGTCTGGTGTCGATACCATTATCGAAGAGGAGGAGGAGGAGGAAGGGAGGAAATGAAAGGCAGGGAGGTCAACCAGACGCACGTCCGGTTTGCTACCCTGCACTGGGGGAAGGGGTGAGGGGATTAAAGGAGAAGAGAGAGAGAAGTGAAGGGCAACGTGTGTGTAGATGTGACCTTGTCCATTGCACGCTTATAAGCGGTCGCGTAGTCCGGTCGTCTTTAGAAAACTTAGCAATGCCCGCGTCGCTTTGCTGGCCAGCGACGCGTAGAGCCATGAGCCAAGTATCTTCTCTTCGGAAAAAGGTCTACTGTCTAGTAATAAAGTTTTACCTCCTTAACAAAGTTTTACCTCCTCCTCTACTGTCTAGTGTCTCTAACGTTTCGCGTAGCAAGTTGCGTTCGCTCGCAAAACGTTCACATGAACACAGTAGATGTTCTATTGTTTCGTCAGTGCCGCACGATTCACATCGGGAGCTATCCGCCATTCCTATGCGAAAAGAGTACGCCTTTGTAAAAGCTACTCCTAACCACAGGCGGCACAGTAAAGTTGCATTCTGGCGGGAGAGGTCCGATAGAACTTTAAGCTTTCTCGATGGGTCCAATTTGTGTAGGCGGCGGTTCCTGACACAGGGGTCACTCAGCCAAGTTTCCGACATGGTGTTAGCGAACGAGTGAAGGCCCCTTGCAGGGTCGGTTCTCGACAATGGAATTGGGGTTGTCTGGGCGTCCGCGTGGGCGAATCGGGCAGCATTATCAGCAAGGTCGAAACGGCCAGGAGAGCTAAATGTCCTAGGTGGATAGATAGATAGATAGATAGATAGATAGATAGATAGATAGATAGATAGATAGATAGATAGATAGATAGATAGATAGATAGATAGATAGATAGATAGATGAATAGATGGATAGATGGATAGATGGATAGATAGATAGATAGATAGATAGATAGATAGATAGATAGATAGATAGATAGATAGATAGATAGATAGATAGATAGATAGATAGATAGATAGATAGATAGATAGATAGATAGATAGATACGATGAAAGTCGCCGAAGTTCGCTAAGAAATCCTTCGCAATTAAAAAAGCCGGCCGTGGGTGTGACTGTACCTTCGATCGCTAGAGTTGCCCGGCCACGCAAGTCGCCTACCTCCGGAGCTGCGCTGAGACGACGAAGAGTATTTTTGTAAGTCGTACGTAATCACCAATGCACTTGAATTTATCTTGACTTGCCACAGCCTCCAATGCAGCACAAACGCGTCTCGAACGCGGCGTCTTAGTCATTGCCAAGGCATGAAGCACAAACGCTTCTAAACGCACTGCATGGAAGGCAATGACAAGTTAAGTTCAAGACAGAAAAGAAATGGCAGCATATCCACGGGGTGAATGATGGAGAGTGGGGCGAAGCATCCGTCCGTCCATTCGTTCTTGCTTCCGTCTGTCCATGCGTCCGTCTGTGTGACCGTCTTTGCGTCCATCCACCCATCCATGCATGCGTCTGTTCGTGCGTCCGCACGTCCATCCATGCGTCCGTCCCTGCGTTCGTCCATGTATCTGCTCCTGCATCTGTCCATGCGTCCGTCCATGCATCCGTCTGTGTGTCCGTTCGTCCATGTAGTTAACACTCTAAGTACTACCATCTCGTATCTTTTCATCATATATGCGTCCGTCTGTGTGACCATCCATGCGTCCATCCGCCCGTCCGCGCGTGCGTCTGTTTGTGCGTCCGCACGTCCATCCGCGCGTCCGTTCCTGCATTCGTCCATGTATCTGACCCTGCGTCCGTCCATGTGTCCCTCCGTCCGTGCAGCCATCCGTGCGTCCGTCCATGCATATGTCTTTGTGTCCTCGTCCATCTAGCCAACACTCCAAGTACCACCATCTCGCATATTTTCATCATATATTTGGCATATAGAAGCACCGCCATCCAGCGGACATTCCAAAAACTTAACGAGAGGTAGCACCCGCACACTTTCTTAAGGCTTGCACTTCGTGTCTACTTCCCATCTTGAACCACCTCAAGTTCATGGTGTATACTAGTTCACTGTATTTATGGCACTGCGGCCCAACGCTCGCTAGACCTTTCTAAAACCAAGGAGGTTACACCCAGCGAGTATAACGTAGCAACTCTCTCTTGTCAGATAGTGTTCAATGTTTATGCCACTGGCTGCTAATTGGGAATGAGAGACAGGAGAATTCGGCTTTTAATGAACGCGCACGCGGCGAATTTTTATTGTTCAACAACGCAGAGGAGAAATCTCCCACCAGCACCACCTTGCAGGTCAAAGCGTAACTGGTTACGCACTACGACTATAACTAGAGACGAACGGGGTCCGCTTCAAGGAGCTTCGCCCCTAAAACGATTCTGAATACTGGAGACAGATAGTGTACAATTTATTTTCTCTTTTCGTTGACGGTGTTTAGCTTCTTGCGAATGCCGCCACGTAAATTCGACACTTTGTTCGAGCTGCTGTGCCCCGCCATCTCCAAGCCAAGTAATCCGTGGTGGCCATGGTGCCATAGACACAGAAGAACGCACTCGTTTGTATCTGGCAGCAGGAGGCCAGCGCGATGAAAAAACTGAAATTTTGCATCGCTGCTTGGTTCCAGCAGCTTTGCGACTGCACTTGCGTGACTGAAAAATCGGTCAGGAAGCGACTAGCCAAAGCAGTCGCGCGACCACTGCTAATCGCCGGTGTGCACAAGCCTTCACGCTACAAAATTATGCGGCGTTTTCTTCTCAACATAGACACCAAGCGAAGAGTCGATTGCCTTTCGAATCAATGTGCAAAGTTTGGCCTGAAGTACCGAGAATTTAAAATAGAAAAAGATTACGAAACCTCGTGAACGCTGGAATCATTACTCTTTTCGCAAACTGAAAATGTGGACAAATGTGGAAGGTCAGTGGCTTTTTTTTTCCTACTTCATTTGAATGCAGCCTTGTACACAAAGAATATTTGCACATTAAAGATACCCAATTCTTGAACGGCGAGATGTGTTTCCTGTTGCGCCCCATTGCCGAAAACCTGGCCATAAAAAATGTCGCGTATGTTCCTTCAGCATGAGCGGTTTCGTACAGTTCCAACGTCTATGCGGACAATAGGACATTACTTCAAAATTTGGGCCAGCTTGCATGAACATGATTCAGCTGTAAAATATTTCAACCAGCTCCATGAACTTGGAAACACAATATTTAATGCCTAAGCCATGGGGCTAACAATGAATACTAAAGGAAAACGTAGCACTTTTCGTTACCTTGAAGCTTATGAATTTAGGAAATGCGAATGATTCAGATACATGTAAAATACAAATAAAACAGATCAATTAATGCAATCAATAACGTTCTTAAAAACACCAATTCAAATCCCATTTCTTGACTATGTACTTTTGCTGACGTTTCAGTTGAAATCATTGAAATGCCGCAAAAGAAGCTATGATGCCACAATTACGGTGGTTAAATAGCATCGCCTGAAATGCCGTCCATTGCGATGCACGGAAACAGATTTTAAACTTCATTTTTCACAAATGAAGTATCATCTATTTTTATGGCAGCATCAAGCTATTCAATAAAACTCATACGTGAGCTTTCCGACAACGCTCTGCAATGCTTCCCTGGACACCAGCGGCACGCCTGCTGCTGCATCGTCCCGACTGCGCTGATCGAGCGACAAAGGAGTCGCCCAAGCATTTCAGAGCAATCACGAGGTGAAGGAGGGTGTGTGACATGCCCGCCTAAGAAATTCGTTTGCATGTACAAATGCGACGATCATCTCTATAGGAGCCGCAAAGCAATAGCGATCGATTCCCATGACAAGGAAAGGGAGGCATTGCATGTTCGGAATCAATTAAGGAAAATGACTGTGTGGTATTTTCGAGGCAATACGCTGTCTGTTTATGGCGTGTCTTTCCGGTTTTTTGTATTCATTCATTCCTTGACTCATTAGCTCATTTTTTTTATTCTTTCTTTGTATTTCTACCACCCTTCAGCGATTAGCACTAATGTTCCAGTCGTAATCCACCTTGTATATCCCCGTCACGCTGGTAACTTTAGTGTAATATTGAGTGAGAGCTCTTACGCCCGGATGATATGAACATCGCGGGCCGCTGCTACACGAGACAGGGAAGTTTACTTTGCAAATGATGGCAATGACAATGGGTACTTAGAGGGGGGGCCTGTAACACTTCATGAGCATGGTCAGAAAACGCTGCCGATCGGTAGTCGAGGCTACGAAGGACCACGTGTGCCAAATATGAAAACGCAGTACGCAGCCTGGATGTGACAATAAATTCTCTAAGTCGGAAGAAAATTCATTTTTCTCCTCTCTACAAACGATGATACAGGCTCAAAATGAGTACGTACACGGTCTAGCATCAGCTAATGCCTGATTTGAGCGTGGCGCGCTCGGTATAGCTACTGGGGCCGCGGCAAAAGCTCACGACCTGTCCACCCGTGCGCGCGCGATCAGACTGAAAAGTGGTGCATTCAAAGAAAAAAAAATAAGACGAATAATAGCTCAAGGCCACGAGGCATGCGTGATGCAATCTCATCTCTCGTGCCAATCTTCCCTGTTTATCTTTCAGCATTTTCGTCGGGACGAGAGAAGAGAGCATGCAATTGCAGCGTGCTATATACTAATTTTGTTAAGTGCGCTCGCACTGTACGCAATCTGAGAATTCTCGTCGGATGACGTCATGAGGCAGCGAGCTCCTTTATATAATCGATGATTGATTTGATTGATTGATATGTGGGGTTTAACGTCCCAAAACCACCATATAATTATGAGAGACGCCGTAGTGGAGGGCTCCGCAAATTTCGACCACCTAAGGTTGTTTAACGTGCACCCAAATCTGAGCAGACGGGCCTACAGCATTTCCGCCTCCATCGTAAATGCAGCCACCGCAGCCAGGATTCTTCTTTATTGAATCGAATCCGTAGCTACTTATAAATGTGTGGTAGGGCTCTTTTAAGTAGCACAATAGGTATTTGTTGTTTGAGGTATAACCTTTTGGACGTGACAATGTGCTACAGCTTCTGAGTAGACCTCATGCACAAACGCAGTGGAGGTGGTCATTGCATGACGTTTAGAGTTACGGTGTGAGCCATTACGGATAAGCAACTGGCGATCATGGTTGTAAGTAGCCTAAAAGCGAGAATAGCGGAGAGTTTTTTTGAACATAGTATGTTTTAATGCATAAAAAATTCTGAATGATAGTGTAACACAGTAGCAGCATTGTAGTCTCGACGGCGTTTATTAGGCCGAATCGCCTGAACAACCCTTCGAACGAAGACGACGTTTTTCGTGATGATGATTATATACAGAAGAAGAAGATGAAGGTCAAACGTTGACAATATTGTGCTTACACTAATTTCCCCCTCGCGCGGAAGCGGCCAATTAGGCCGCTGTTTATGACGGTGGTGTACGGCGCACGAATGGTTTTAAGCGCGACACGTGAACAACCTCCATACCACGAAAACGGCCTTCGGAAGGCATGACAACAGGGGTTACTCGATAGTTAACAGGAGACGTCTGCTCGACTATAGCATAGGGGCCGATGAAACGTGAGTGAAACTTATTACACAGGCCGGGAACCCGCGTTGGGGTCCACAACAGTACTTCGTCTCCGGTATCGAAGTGAACTACGCGGTGGACGCCATCGTAGCGAGTCTTCCGCTCTTGTTGGCTCGCATGTGTATTGAGGTGGGCAGGTTGGCGACAATCGGCCAGGCGAGAGATTAAGTGCTCCCTCGATTACGATGACGAGTTCACAGGGACGGCAAAAAAGGAGATGTCGAGCGGAGATGTTGGTTGACGGCCATAGACGAGAAAGAATGGGAAATAGCCCGTGGTGCGCTGCGTAGCGGTATTGTACGCAAAAGTCACGTAGGGCAGGATGGTATCCCAGTAGGTGTGGTCGGCGTTGATATACATAGATATCATGTCGGTCAAAGTTCGATGGAAGCGCCCTGTGAGGCCGTTAGTCTGCGGATGGTAGCTGGATGTCGTCTTATGAATCGTATTACATGCGTGGAGGACTTGTTCGAGTAGTTTCGAGAGAAACGCCTTGTCGCGATCGCTTAATAAGATGCGTGGTGCACCATGTCCTAGAAAGATTGCCTCCAGAAAAAAATGTGGCAATGTCCTCTGCTGATCCTGAAGTAAGTGCAGCTGTTTCGGCGTACCTTGTTAAGTTGTCGACTGCTGTGACAATTCAGCGTTTGCCGCTAGCTGAAATTGGTAGCGGTCCGTAGAGGTCAATGCCAATGACATCGAAGGGAGCGTCAGGACACGGAAAATGTTGTAGAAGACCAGCCGGGAAGGAAGTGGGTTGCTTGCGGCGTTGGCATAGCGAGCATGACGCAACATATCGGGCTACGCAGTTGGAAAGGCCAGGCCAGGCAAAACGACTGCGGATGCGTTCATAGTTTTTTTTTTGAAAACCGAGATGACCAGCCTTGGGGTCATCGAGAAACGCCTCCAAAATCTGCGCCCTTAGGGAACAAGGAGCAACAGGAACCCAGCGCTGTCCTTTGGGGTGGAAGACAAAGCGGTAAAGGATTGAGTTTTCGGTCTTGAAGTTCCGCAGCTGTCGATGGGCGCGGGCATTGGGAGGACAAGAGGAGCCTTGAAGGCGCTGCATCATAAAGCAACAGTAAGTGTCGCTGCGTTGGTGGGATGCAAACGTCTCGTTGCCGAAGGTGGAAAGAAAATCAAAAGTGGCGAGTGAATGAACTGACGGAGACACTTTGAAGGGTTCATTCACAGTTAGCGACAGGCTAGGAGTGCCTGACGAGGATTGTAAAGGACAGCGGCTAAGGGCATCGGCATCGTTGTGTTTCTTGCCGGATTTGTAGATAACGTCAAACTCGTATTCTTGGAGACGATGTATCCAGCGACCGAGACGTCCAGACAAATTCTTCACCGTCGACAGCCAGCACAAAGTGTGGTGGTCAGTGATGACAATAAAGTGGCGGCCGTGAAGATATGGTTGAAACTTTTGGATGGCCCAGACAACGACGAGACACTCCTGCTCGATGATGGTGTAGTTTTTCTCTGCTGCTGTGAGGGTGCGACTTGCGTATGCGATCACACGTTCGTCATAACGCTCTGTTCGTTGCGGAAGTACAGCGCTGAGTCCGTGTCCGCTGGCATCAGTATGGAGGAGAGTGGGTGCGGCGTTATCGAAATGACAAAGCACTGGCTCAGACGTGAGGGCACGTTTCAAGGTGTCAAAAGCCATTTGGCGTTTGTCCGACCATACGTATCACGCTCCCGAAGAAAGGAGTTGGTGAAGTGGCGCAGCAATGGCGGCGAAGTCTCGTATAAAGCGCCGGAAGTACAACACAAGGCCAAGAAAGCTTCGGAGCTCTTTGACGCGCTGAGGCACCGGGAAGTGAAGAACGGCGATAATCTGGTCGGCATCAGGCCGGATTCCATCTTTGCTGACGAGATGTCCGAGTACTTTAATACTTTTGCTAGCAAAGTGGCACTTCTTGGTGTTGATCTGAAGGCCAGCAGCTGCGAGACACGTCAGAACTTCATTAAGGCGCTGCAAGTGCTGTTCGAATGTTGAATAAAATATGACGATGTCGTCAAGGTAACATAAGCATGTTTTTCACTTAGGGCCCCGCATTACAGTGTCTATCAGTCGTTCAAACGTTGCTGGCGCATTGCAGAGGCCGAAAGGCATGACGTTAAATTCGTAAAGTCCGTCGGGTGTGGCAAAGGCAGTTTTTTTCTTGTCATCCTCGTGCATTGGAATTTGCCAATAATCGGAGCGCAGGTCTAGGCTCGAAAAATATTCCGCTCCTTGTAAGAAATCTAAGGCATCATCAATGCGAAGCAAGGGATATACGTCTTTTCTGGTTGCTTTGTTTAATGCGTGGTATTCAACGCATAATAGCATCGAACTGTCTTTTTTTGTACGAGAATGACAGGTGACGACCAAGGGCTTGAGGAGGGGCGGATGATGTTTTGCTTGAGCATATCAGCAACGTGCTTGTCGATGATCTCGCGTTCCCTGGAAGAAACACGGTATGGCCGACGACGGACAATAGCAGTTCCTTCGGTGTGTATGTGATTAGCCACCGCAGAAGTCTGGCTTAGAGCAGTGGAATGTACGTCGAAAGAAAATTTACGCTTAGACAACAACGGCAGTAGTTCGTCTGCTTGCGGGGGAGTGAGATCCGTGCTGATGGCATTGACGAGAGCCGTAGTAGGTGGAGCATCTGTTGGTATTGAACGTGATTCCACCAGACTGGTATCCGAAGCGACTACAGAAATAGGTTGTGTGTCCACGCTGGAAACTACAACAGTGGCCTGGGTCAGTAGAATCGGTTCATTGGTGATATTCAGTACTGCGAGAAATGCGGTGCCGCTCGAGAAGCGTACAAGACTCGATGAAAGTGCAATCCCTCTGGATAGACAACGGGCTGATGAACTGACTAGGACGTCACCGAGGTCAATGGAGTCAGACATAACCGTGATAACGTGCTCGTGGTTAGGTGGCACAACGAAGTCAATGGCTGTTCGTAGCCGGTCACGTGAAGATTTCGGGGAAATGTCATCCGTCTCTCGCATATTTATGAGTCGTTGTCAACAAGAGATGGAAGCAGCAGCATCAGAAAGAAAGTCCCATTCTAAAATAAGCATAAAAGCACAAGAAGCCAGCACGGCAAACTGAATATGATGCCGGATCCCATCAATGAAAACTCTAACGGTGCACTGTGCTGATGGCCGTATCTGCGAGTCATTTGCGCTACGTAAGAGAGTGCCAGTATAATATGCGGAAACCTTCCGTGGACGAGTACACAAATCCGCATGAATAACAGAAATAGCAGCCCCCGTGTCCACCAATCCCTGAACTGGTACCCCTTCCGCATACACTGATAACAAGTTGGCTGGGCCCTCTGGAGGTCTTGGTGCTTGTTCGAGCGATGCAGCTTTCCCTCCAAAAACTGCACCAGCTAGTTTTCCGAGTGGTAGTCAGAAGTAGGTACAGCCGGTCTCAGAGGAGATGTTGAGCGTCCTAGAGGTGAAGGGGTTGGCGGCGTCCGGGATAGCAGGGGCGAGGTGCGGCGAGTGGAGAAGTCGGAGAGAAGGAATGTGTCATTGGGCGGCGCTGGTGCTGGTTCGGGGATGGCTCCGAATCCCTTTTGTAAACATCGTAGCCACGGCGTTCGTCCTGTTGGCGCTTGTGGCAAAATCGTGAAATATGGTCCCGTATGTCACAATAGTAACATATTGGGTGAGGCGAGCGCCAGGGGGCGTAGTGTGCTGGAGCTGTCACAGGCGCTGATACCGGCGATGGCACAGGCGAGTGTGGTGCAAATGCTGCTACGTTGGACTGCGCAGGAACAGGATGCGCGTGCTGAACCAAGGCAGGTGTCATGGCAGCGACTTGCGCATACGTCATGGGTGGTGTTGGTGGCGCCGTAGTGTTCGATGGGAGAGTGCCAGCCATGGATGAGAGCTCCTCTTTGATGATGTCGCGCAGACCAGCAGATTGAGAGTGAGGCCGAGGGGCGAGTGCACATGGGAACCCTTGCGCTTGAAGTTCCTCGCAAATCAGAGTGCGAATCAGCGCGCGCAAAACCACATCCGAGGAAGGCCGGCTGTCACTGGCGTCTGGGTAGTCTAGGTGCAATCGAATGGCTTGGAGTTCATCAAGATGCTGACATGTCGTGATGACGTCCTCAACGGTGGTGTAGTTTTTAACAGCCAGAGCGTTAAACGCGACATGGCCTATCCCTTTGATGATGTGGCGAACACGATCAGCTTCTGTCATCGCCGAGTTCACGCGGTGGCAAAGGGCATGGACGTCTTCAATGTACGAAGTGTACGTCTCCCCGGGATGTTGGGCACATCCATCGAGCTTTCCTTTCGACACTTCGGACTGAATGTTTGGTTTCCCGAAAATCGTACGGACTTGTTGAGCAAACGTAGGCCAATCCCGGAAGCTGCTCTCGTGGTTAAAAAAACACGTTTTCGCGATATCGGACAGATAGAAGGTGACGTGACGAAGTTTTTGAGGCCCATCCCAATGGTTATAAACACTAGTCATGTCGTATTCTTTTAGCCATACCTCGACGTCGTCGCGTGGAAGACCACAGAAGATGGGTGGGTCGCGCTGCCGGGCGTTGACGATCCACGCAGGAATGGTTTGTTAGACAGGGATGCTGGATGTTCCAGGCAGCGGTTCTTGAGCCATGACAGTGGACGGGGGAAGCAAGCGACGACCCGAACGAAGCTCCAGGGGAACGTGACGTCGGAGAGGACTTGGGGATCGAAGCAGCCTCCACCACTCTGTAAGACAATAGCAGCGTTGGAGTTTCGACGGCGTTTATCAGGCCGAATCGCCTGATCAGCCCTTCGAACGAATACGACGTTTTTCGTGATGATGATTACATACAGAAGAAGAAGATGAAGGTCAAACGGTGTTAATATTGTGCTTACAATACAAACGATAGTAAAGAAAATGCCATGGCATCGGCCTCGGATAGTAATTGATTCATTTTTAGCCACTGCTAATGAGGCTAGGCAATCCATCGCAGGAACGCGACTTTCGCGAACGCACTAGCTGGCAAGTGTTGTTTGCAGCGAATGTCACTAAGTGTTCCCGTGTAAGAGCGTGCGTATGACACTATACAGCTTTTCACAGGAAGGAAAAAAACACCGCCATGATGGGCTGTCCGCGGGAGCACAAAGGCTAAGGGCGCAGCGTTGCCGGTGCATTTTCGAGAGGACGCGCCAATTTGCACAGCCCAAAGAGGCCTATGGCGGCACCCAGGGAGGCGTTTATGAAAAGGTGAATACTCGCGGACAACTTTTCTTGAGAATGCAGCGAAACCTACCGATTCAAAACACGCCTATACTACCGCTAATGAATGTATATAGTCGTACAATCGTGTCATTGTTTTCTACGCAAAATATGAAAAATACCGCCTTCATTTTTTTTTGCATGTAGCTCTTCGACAATGAACTTAGCTCACGCCAACAAGATATCCGTATTTGCTTTTTATTCTTCGACACTTCGCGTCTTTGAACGCGTAAGAAAGCCGTGCCTTTTACGCGTAGCCAGAACACCAAGCGGAGTCAACGTCGATATGCAACGGTGATCACGCACAGCTTGGCACAGCCATCACTTTCCACGGCTGTACGCGGCACGCACGACACGGCCGACTACTTCGCGTGGTAGTACATGTGTGAAGCTCAGCCACCGTGGCTTTTCGTTCATTGCAAAGAAAAGTTGTCCGTGAGTATAGCACGCTCTCGTATACTCTGTCAAATTTAAGTGCACCATGCGAGAGCGCACGTTATTAGCAGCGAAGTGCACTCCCCGAAAGTGCACTTGAGTTTTCTCTATGTAATGAAAGTATTGCTACTTCTCCTGCGCTACTGTATAACATCAAAGGTATGCGTTCAGCCTGCCCGTTCCAACGTGGAAGGAGCTCACTGAGCACCAGTTACGTTTTTCGGGACGATGGAAGTCTGCCAAATACGTTAGCCCGTGTTGTGACACCTGGCGCCACATATTCAGCGAGCCAAGATTGTGAAACGCTTGGTTTCTAACTCGACTACTTCAGCATGTACACTGTTGTTCTTTATGAAAGGGAACACGCGAACACGTGGCGTCTGGTCTGCGGCAGCTACCTACAGCACCATCAGCCGACAAGTGAAGAAAGTACGTTCACTTTTCGCGTCATCTATGGCCAAGCAAGATAACGAGTTATGGCTGGTAGACAAGCGCTGCTAGATAACGTTCCCTGATCGCTCGCGCGGCGAGCGATATCGGGCGATTACTGCAGCTTGCACCGTGGTCGCAAACGTTTGATATGTTGGCAGTGGACTACGCACTGCAGGCGTGAGCGAAGATAGTGCAGTCTAGCAGCGCTTGTCTACCGGCCATAACTGGTTGTTATTTTTTTCAGCAACAGATGAAAGCGAACCTGTTTCCTTTTGATAGTGCTGTAGGCAGCCGCCGCAGAGCGCAGGCCACGCGTCCGTGTGTTCCCTTTCATAAGGACGACAGTGTACAAGCTATTGTTCCAGCAGGCCATGGTAAGCTTACATAAGCACAGAAAAAAAAACAATCATTTCGAGATTTAGAACATGGCGAGCAATTTCCGAAGTGTCCTATTAATGTTAGTCTCATTTAATGAAGTACCAGCTTTTTTTGGCGAATACAATACCGAGTCCAAAAAAATGCGTTTACATGCGAATTTATCACTCATAACATTTAATAAGCATTACCATCCCATCTAATGTAGATGAAGGAAATGATGATGATGATCATGATGATGACGACGACGACGACGACGTGGATGATGATGATATTTTTTTTCGGTCGCGCACACTGTTGTGCCACAGACATGTTCCTCGTTCGGGAGCACGTCTCACAAGATCGAGCCCTGTTTCGACGAACTGTCTCCCCCCCCCCTCCCAGCGCCGCCTTCTGTGCAGGAGAACCGTGCAGTTCCGGGGATAACGTCGTTTCCTCCACCGAACCACCTTGCAGTTCCGGGTATGGCTACGTCTCCCCCTCCGAGCCCGAGAACTGGTCTGAGAGAATGGACCAAAGACGCTATTTAGGGCCGAGCCGGCCCCATGTTAAGAGATTTTGCCCCAGCCGACGTTGTCGTGCTGGCCGGCTCTGTAAAACGACAACCTGCTACAGTAAACGCTACTTTTGTTGCTGTTTTCCAAACGGATTGCCTCCCTGTTTCACCTTCGGGCTAAGGCTTCATCGAAGTCCGCTCGACGGCTCGCCGCTCTTCGCCACCGCTACCATCGCGACAGAGCAAATTCATAACAGTGGTTGGCAGCTTCGGGATACGATATCCTACGTTTGGCACGCCGGATCAGACCCCTGTCCTCAACGTTTTCCTGCTCTGGGACCCGCTACCCCGATCTCAACGGCTGAAAAGTTGGATCGGATCCCTGGAAGCCCGAGGACGACCACCGTGATATCGTTTTGCTGCCCTGGGACCCGCTACGCCGACTTCTACGGCTGGAAAGTTGGAGCGGATCTTGGCAGGCCCGAGGACACCCACGACACCGCTCGACGGCAACGACCAGATGGCCGAAGTCACCCGCTCTAGTTGGGTGAGTGCCTGACGTTCGTCTTTTGTCGTCAGACCCTGTTAGCACAGAGTAGCCAAGTATGTTCTTTTAGATCTTTAGGTGGCTAGTGCTTGGCTGGTTCTCGACTTGCTTCACGTCGAAGAATATAGCTTCTGAGACAAAGCTATTTCAGAAAGGAACGTGCACGAGTTGCGGTACACAATGGAGAAGCTCAGAGTGAGGGACCTTCTCGATGTTTGTGAGCAGCTGGGTGTTTCTGTTGCTAGGACGAGCCGTAAAGGAAATATTCTTGATGTCATGAGAGCGGAAGGAATAACTGAAGAGGAGGTGGAAGAGGCTATGGAGACAATTAAAGAAAAACAGCGGGAGGCTGAGGAGCGTCAAAAACGCGAACGCGAGGAGGCTGAGGAGCGTCAAAAACGCGAACGCGAGGAGGCTGAGGAGCGTCGAAAACGCGAAGGCGAGGAGGCTGAGGAGCGTAAAAGGCGAGAAGAGCGTCAACATGCTCTTAGAATGAAAGAGCTGGAACTTGAGCAACTTCGCATAACATCGGCGCAGTCTAGTTTGCTATCCCTGGCAGACGAAATGCCAAGACAGAAAATCCAAGATTTGATTCTGCCGTTTAGGACGGGTGGAGACATCGCGCTTTTTTTAGTGAACTTTGAGCGCACGTGCGAGAAAATTGGGATAAAAGAGGGTGTCTGGTCCCAGAAGCTTCTGTCAGTCATTCCGGGAGAGGCCGCGGAAGTAATCGCACGGTTGTCTAAAGAAGACTCTGACGACTACGCTAAGGTCAAAGCGGCCCTCCTTCGTAAGTACCGCTTGTCTGCCGAGGCATTTCGGCAGCGATTTCGGCAAGCAAAAAGGGGCAGTGAATCATGCACAGAGTTTGTGTACCAGTTTAAATCTAATTTGAAAGAATAGCTTAGAAGTGCGGATGCTTACGGTAACCACGACAGGGTGATTGATTGTGTGGCCCTCGAGCAATTCTATCGTGTGTTGCCTGAAGATGCCAGACTCTGGCTTCAGGATAGAATGAAGGGAACAGACATTGACAAAGCTGCTGAGCTAGCTGATGAGTATTATACGCGAAGGAATTTTCAGTTGGATCGCGAGGATACAAAAAAGAAGAGGGACTCCTCAAGGCGGCTTGCTGCTCAAAATGCAGCACAAAAGATGGCTCCGCCGCGTGACGAATTCAGTCAGGGAGCGACTAACAATGAGAGGGAAAGGAGAAAGCCAGGAGAGGCACCTGAGTCGACAGCAAGTGCGAGGGAACGCGTCGACACCGCTCGAGCTTTTGAATCAAAACGACCAATTGTATGCTACAATTGTAAAAAGGAGGGTCATATCTCATCTAGCTGTAAGCAAAAGTTTGTTTTCGCTGGCATTCGCGAGTCGGACGAGAACTTGAAGTTACTCGAGCCTTACATGCGCGAAATTGTGGTCAACGGAAAGAAATGCCGGGCACTCCGTGATTCAGCTGCGACGATGGACATAGCACACCCATCTTGCATCTCCCCTGGCGACTATACTGGCGAATGCGCCTGGATCAGACAGGTTGCAGAAGAGCAAAGTGCCTGTTTGCCAATTGCTGCGGTTGTCCTAGAGGGAAGTTTTGGAAAATTGCGCACTGAGGCGGCCGTGAGCCCTAATTTGCCCCAAGATTTTCCGTACCTTTTTTCCAACAAATCAGAGCAGCTCCTTAAAGAAAAGGGCCAGTCATTTTCATCTCCCCTCGCGTGCATGGCACTCACGCGATCGCGGTCCCGCGCTCTTGCGGGGAGACTTGAGGTCTCGGTTTCGAACGAGGAGGCGGTCGAGCGTGAGACAACTCCCCAGGGAGACTCGGGCCAAGAGGCGACTAGTGTATCACAGGACATCGAAGACAGTAGGGCCCCGGATACGGTATTGGCTGCCGAACGCGACGAGCCTGTGGAGGTGGATGAAAGCAGGGCGCTTCAGGAGAGCGTTCAGTCGTCCCCGCTTGGTCCAACATCCACTTGCTGGGAAGAGCTCAGTAAAGTAGACAGAAACACACTCGTCACTGCGCAGGCAAGTGATGATACCATTAAGAATCTGCAGCCTAACGGGAAAGAAGGAGTAGCCCGAGAGAACATCTCATTCTACACGAAGGCAGGGCTCATGTATCGAAAGTATCGGGACGCTGAGGGTAGAACGTTCGACCAGCTTCTAGTGCCAGAGAAGTACCGACGACAGTTTTTAGAACTGGCGCACGGAAATGCCTGGGCGGGCCACCTTGGCATCAAGAAAACAAAGGCGAGGCTCGCACAGGATTTCTATTGGCCTGGATGCTGGAAAGATGTAGAAAACTTTGTGCGATCGTGCAACACGTGTCAGAGAGTAGGAAAATCTACTGACAAACGGAAGTCCCCGATGAGATTAGTGCCTGTTATCACAGAGCCGTTCCGGAGGCTCGTAATTGATATTGTTGGCCCCCTTCCAGAGTCCCGTTCCGGTTGCCGCTACATTTTAACTGTTTTGTGCGTGGGAACGAAATTTCCCGAAGCGGTTCCGCTAAAAGAGCTCACCTCTCCCTGCATTGTGGACGCACTTTTGTCCATTTTTGCTCGCGTTGGCTTTCCAGCCGAGATTCAGAGTGACAATGGGAGCGTATTTACCAGTTGTCTCAAAACAGCGTTTTTTGAACGCTGTGGAATAAAAATAATCCACAGCTCTATAGGACATCCACAGTCTAACCCCGTGGAGAGGATGCATGCTGTACTCAAGCGAGTTCTGAGAGCTCTTTGCTTTGAACATAACAAAGATTGGGAGGCATGCATACCCACGGCACTGTTCGCCATACGGTCCACTCCCCACGAGACAACGGGATTCAGTCCCGCCGAGCTTGTCTATGGAAGAAACTTAAGATCTCCATTTCGGCTATTGAGAGACTCGTGGGAAGGATATGAAGAAGACCCACGCGTAGTCAGCTACGTTTTAGATCTGTTGGAAAGACTATCTAAAACCAGAGAGCTAGTTGAGGAAAACATGAAGGCGGCTCAGAGTTTAGCGAAGACTTACTACGATAAGTTGTCCCGGAAGCGCACGTTCAACATCGGCGACCAGGTAATGCTGCTACGACAGTGTAAAAAGAACAAAATGGACATGCAGTGGGAAGGGCCAGCTAAAGTAATGTCCAAGCTTTCAGATACAAACTACGAGGTAAAACTGGGCCGAAAGAAAGGTAAGGTTTACCATAGTAATTTAATGAAGCCTTACATCCAGCGCCATGCCGTGGTTAACATGACACTGAATGCGGCGAACGAAGTGGAGACCGACCTCTTAAGTTTTCCACGTGAAAGCGACGCGCCAGCTAACAGGCTCGTACAGCTTATTGCCGAAGAGCAAAGTCTCACGGAGAGTCAGCGTGATGATCTCACGAAAGTAGTTAGAGACTACGCAGACGTGTTTTGCGACAAACCAGGGAAAACCTCTTTGGTAGAGCATGATATTCAGTTATCAAGTGAAGAACCGATCTCTAGCAAGGCTTACCGCGTATCGCCGAGGCAAAGAGAGATCATGGAAGCCGAGATCCGCCGCATGTGTGACTTGGGGGTCATCATTCCAGGTGAAAGCGATTACACCTCCCCACTCATACTAGTCGAGGTTCCGGGAAAAGACCCTAGGCCATGCGTGGACTACCGCCGGCTAAATAAGATCACTTTAGATCAGACGTATCCGATACCTAATATCGAGGAGAGAGTAGAAACCGTGGCAAAATCCACATATATATCCCTCTTAGATCTGGTACGGGGATACTGGCAGGTCCCGTTGACGGAGCGAGCCTCTCGTTATGCCGCATTCATTTCCCCATTGGGAACATTTCGCCCTTTAATGCTTGCTTTCGGCTTAAAGAATGCTCCCTACTGCTTCTCAAACCTCATGGATCGGGTGTTGCGGGGTTTAGGAGATTTCGCCCTGCCGTATCTCGATGATGTGGCGATATTCTCTGATACGTGGGTCGAGCATGTGACTCACTTGAGGACCGTTCTGGCTCGACTACGTGATGCAGGCCTCACCGTGAGAGCGCAGAAATGCCACTTAGGGTGCGCAAGCGTAAGTTATCTCGGCCACATCGTGGGTCGTGGCCAGCGTAGCCCGTCCGAGCTGAAAGTTGCGGCCGTTTTAGAGTATCGTCGTCCCACCACAAAGTCGGAATTGAGGGCGTTTTTGGGACTGGCGGGATATTATCAACACTACGTCAAAGGTTACTCAAACCTCGCTAGTCCGCTGACGGACTCTCTCCGCAAAACCGAGCCCACCGTCATTTCGTGGGACACAAGAAAAGAGAATGCTTTCAAGAGCCTCAAGAGCGCCCTCGCAAAACGACCCGTGCTAGCGGCACCGGACTTTTCTCAGAGTTTTATTATTCAGTGTGATGCCAGTGACCGCGGCCTAGGAGCAGTTTTGTGCCAAAAGGACGCCGAAGGGCACGAGCGGCCAGTTTTGTATCTCAGCAGAAAGCTCAGTGTCAGAGAGGAAGCTTACAGCACTTCAGAAAAAGAGTGCGCCTGCCTTGTTTGGGCAATTGGTAAGCTAGCATGTTACGTCTCAGGGTCGAGCTTCATAGTAGAAACTGATCACTGCCCCTTGACTTGGTTGCACAACATGTCGTCTAAAAGCGGTCGTTTACTTATGTGGAGCTTGACGCTTCAGCACCATAACTTTAGTGTGCGCTATAAGAAAGGGAAGCTGCACACAAATGCAGATGGTCTCAGCAGAGCTTATTGAAGTGCAGCCCAGCTCCCTTATACAAGTTGAGGCACATCCTTCTGGTTTGACGTGTTTTGCATAATTTTGGCGTCTATTATTTCGTTTTGATTTAAACTGTATCAACAATGTCGCATTGCACTAACAGATGTAATTTTGTTTGAAGTGTACTCTGATATGTTACCAGGAAGCCCAGCCTCTACCATTCTGGTAAAATTGTTCAAAAAAAATGCACAGAATTGGTTTTGGGCTGCTTCAGCGGGTTCCGACCCGCTCGTATGGCATTGGGGATGGTTTCGCGTGGCCTTTCTTGGCATCGGGACTGCGCAGTGTAATCACAGCATTCGTGAGGGCCAGTGTTTTGAGGTCTCTAAGGGATACGTTTCTCGTGCTTTTTAAAACGTACAATAGTAGAGACTCAATAGATCTCTTTGCTGCCTTGGTCTGGCGCTATGAGAGACGTTCAGAGGGTTCTTGCTTCCACGAAAGTGGTTTGGCTTTGCGTTCAACTCCGTCGTTCCAGTGATTCCCTGCAGGGCTCTGAAGATCACCACGGAGTGGCTACAGTATCGACGGTCAACCAGCATCCCTCCTTCCGAGCCGCGCTGACGGCTCGAAACTCCGGATGCATTGTCTGGCGGCGGGGGTGCTGTTGTGCCACAGACATGTTCCTCGTTCGGGAGCACGTCTCACAAGATCGAGCCCTGTTTCGACGAACTGTCTCCCCCCCCCCCCCCCTCCCAGCGCCGCCTTCTGTGCAGGAGAACCGTGCAGTTCCGGGGATAACGTCGTTTCCTCCGCCGAACCACCTTGCAGTTCCGGGTATGGCTACGTCTCCCCCTCCGAGCCCGAGAACTGGTCTGAGAGAATGGACCAAAGACGCTATTTAAGGCCGAGCCGGCCCCATGTTAAGAGAGTTTGCCCCAGCCGACGTTGTCGTGCTGGCCGGCTCTGTAAAACGACAACTTGCTACAGTAAACGCTACTTTTGTTGCTGTTTTCCCAACGGATTGCCTCCCTGTTTCACCTTCGGGCTAAGGCTTCATCGAAGTCCGCTCGACGGCTCGCCGCTCTTCGCCACCGCTACCATCGCGACAGAGCAAATTCATAACAACACCAAGGAATATTTAGGTGCCATTGAGTAGCTTCATCAAATACTGCTCCTTCGCAACGCTGCTTGTTGGGCGAGTTGGAACAAGTCAATTATAATTTAGTGCAGCGGGAAAAAAAACAGACAACGAACAAGTATGCTCGTTTTCTCGCTCATTTGTTGCCTGTTTTTTCTTCCTGCTTCTTGCCTGTGAATTCTGTAATTTCGTGGCGGATGATCGATACAGGAAACAGTTGGAGCTACGCACTCATCAGCGCCACTCTATGGCCGTATGGCATTCGCCTCATAGTGTGACACAAAGCTCGGAAGCAGCTTCAGTGACTGCTCGCCCTGACTGACGGGAAGGCGTGTATTATGCACAGGGAGTGACTCACCAACGCAACGCCTCGCCAGCGGCTTCACGACGAGCCGCGTAGGTGAGGGAGTGAGTCAGCTTGAAAGTTTCCGAACGTGAATTCGATAATCAGATGAAATATATACACAATCAGTATAAACAATGAAGTACTGACTAAGCATAGAAAAATAGTGGGAGATTGATACTATTCATCATTAGAATATTGATGCACAATTATTAGAAGAAAAAAAAGGCTACGTCGCTTGTGTTTTCCACGAACGCATGTGTGAAAGAAATGAAGTTTTGTACAAACAGGGCTTGTGAGAGAAAGCGGGTTTCACCGAGGGTTGTGTGCGTGCGTGCGTGCGTGTGTGTGTGCGTGCGTGCGTGCGTGTGAGCGTGCGTGCGTGTGTGTGTGTGTGTGTGTGTGTGTGTGTGTGTGTGTGTGTGTGTGTGTGTGTGTGTGTGTGTGTGTGTGTGTGTGTGTGTAGCGCATTTAGAATGTGCTATACAGCGCAACCTTGCAGGTATTCTTGTAAAGTCATGCTTTTGTTCTTTGTGTTTAGCTGTTTCCTTGTATAATAACTATATAAGTGCTGAAAGCATCAATGTAATTTACATGAACAATTTGCTACGATAAATACTAGCTTAATCTGGCGGGTTCGTTCATGATAAAGGAAAGACACACACACAAACACACACAAAGAAGACCGAGTCAAAATTTTAAAAACAACTTCGCGGAAGCAACAGAAAAGTGGGGGTCGCACAAGTCGCCATGCGCGGACAAAACAGAAACGAAACTTGCCGCTCACCTTCCTGAAGACACTTCCGGCTATTCTCAGTGCTCAGCAGTCTTCGTCGACTTATCCGAGCGTCTTCTCAGCGGCTGCCAAGTCCAGTAGACTTGCTGCACGACTGCTTCCAGGGAGCTCGAGGCATTAAGCTGCAGGAGTCGAGACCCGTTATAATGAGATATGACGTGATTATCTCCGCGAAAAAAATGAATCAATCAAAATGCTAAGATATAAAGAAGTTACTTACTTGGAAGTTAACGCGAAAAATAGTTTCTTAGGCTTAGTAATTAACACATAACGGCACCAACAAACACACGCATTATTATTATAACGTGCTCATACAGCACCGCATACGCAGGAGCACCAGGCAATCCACATACATAGGTAAATGAAAGGGTGAAAAAAATAACAAGAAATTATAATGTGCACGTTCAAACATATATAGACGTGTAGGGAAACGCTTGGCTCACGCTTCTAAACTAACACAAGTCTTCAGCAACAAGCATGCCGAAACCCCACTGCATCTTCCGTACTGGGAAACCTAAACTCAGTTGCAGTGGTACGCTGTTAAGGGCATTTAAAATGAGTACCTCTTGAAGACCACATTGCAAATAGTCCTTCGCTCTCTGAACCAACCAGGAGTTTTGAAAGCACGTGAAACAGAACAGCGCTGCTGTCACGGTGAGAACAGAAAATGAAAAGGCGCGTCGTGTGTCAGCCGGAAAGCCGAAATGGCGATATAGTTACAAACCATAACAGCGAGCCAGCAGGAGAAGAGAGAAGCAGCCGAGAGACTCCGAGACGATGCTAACGTGGAAAACAGAGAGGGCAACATGTACTATCACCGGCTGCTGTTCGTGAGAGGCGGTCGTCCAGGCGGCGGTCTGCAGGCCATTACAGTCAGGCCTCGTAGCTTGTTCCTCGCTTGTTGGCGAAGCACATGCTAACGAATGCGTCAAGGCGCGCACGCAGGCGTTCGCTATGGAAACGAAGGCTGCCCGAACTGAGAGGAGGCATGATCGAAGTGGATATCTTTAACGCTCTCGTTATTACGAAATGTCAAGAAAAAAAAAAGAAGATAAAGCGATGAGATAAAGGATGCTGCTAATCCCGGGTAAACTCCGAAAATTTTTAAAATTCCCTCTGCAGAGCAGGCCTTCTAAGGAGAATGTGCTAAACAGAGGTGCAATATATAGCTAAGGTTCGGTGTGCTGCTCGCGTCACCCATTATCGCATCACCCGATTACCAGGCTAAACTTCAACAATTCCCGTTACTGTCATACGCGCTCCCCTTTGCAAATGACGGCAATGCGACGCAAAACTGGGGCGTGCGCTCCATCCAGGGTCTCCTCTCCGAGGGAATTGCAAATCGATGATGACGATGAAAGACCGGAAAAAAAGAGGAGAAAGCCCGCGACATCATTAGGAGGAACTATTTGCAGGGATGGCACCGGGACGACGTACAGCATCGACCGCGATCTTTGGCACAAGGGTAGCAAGAAGATCACTGCAAAAGGAAGATCCGTGCGTTTTTATTCCGCAAAGCCGTTCGAAAAGCAATCTCTTTGAGGCTGCGCATAAGCGAATGCTCATAGCGGTTCTGCACCACCACCACTCACGCGACGCGGCCGAGGTAGGAGGAAATACCGACGGAGTTTATGGGCTTGTCACTAAGTCACGCCCGACTGCATGCAACCTGAAGCTTTGCGAAAACAGGGCGTAGAGGAAAAAAAAGCAAACATCCCACGCACATGAAAAAACCAGCTAGCAAGCAATGAAACGGAAAGCAGCTCTTTGTAATCAGGCTCTATGCTTTTACTGCAATAGTTTGCTGTAACATGCTGTAATATTTTCATTAACGCGGTCAATAAATAAAGTTATAAAAATAGGCCGAAGAATAGAGTGGTTGCTCGAGAAGCGCAGATGGGAGAATGATTAGGGTAACAAGGAACACTTACCCTCCCGGGAACAGTTCGATGATTAGTACCTTCGTTCGCCCGGTGTCTATTGCCGCAGAAGCGCTTAGGCATTGAAAACGCTACAGAGTCGCAGTGGACCTCTGCTCGGTCAGACAGATATACTGCCCCACGTCCTGCCCGACATCCGGTCCCACATCTCGATTTTCGAATCCGACCCGTGCGATACCAGAGCCCTCACTTCGTTATCTGGTTCAAGCTTCAGTAGACAACGTTAATGGGCGGATGTTGGGAACCTTCACTTCGTGTCGTGTGATAGCTAGAGCAACTAAGTTTGTTTTTATTTTTTTACGACGGAGCTGTTTTTACGCTATAAATGCCGAAAAAAAATAGGAGTTCAGCCGTCGGTACCACGGCGCACTCGCAAAGCACGCATGCTGAAGTGTTGCACAGTGTTTGTTTTTTTTTTCGAGCCACAAAAGCGTTTGTTGTGCTATGTGAACATCCCGCGTGTCCAACACTAAAGTTTATTCGTTCCTAGCACACGTTATGTAAACTGGTACTGACACAATATATATATATATATATATATATATGAGCCTACAAGGAAAATTATCACGGTGGGCAATGTTGTAACATATCCTCGTTACAATTTCATTCTTTTAAAAGAACATAAATGAGTGATTACTCTTGTGATAGAAAACCACGCCTTACTTTTTGGTTTCCCCAGCGTGCAGCCAAAAGTGACCACTGTCAAAAGGGGTGGGGGGGGCTGAGCTTCCCTTGCACCCCTTTCCGGCTTATACGCCTATGTTCGTAGCTTAGATAGCCTGCAGGCTCGATTCCCGTGAACATATATATAATGATCCAAATATCAACAGCGAATAGAGCAATAGCAATGCATGTAAAATTCATTTTGAAGTTTGCGTGAGCGATTAACTCCTTTTCACTATTTACAAAGCCAACCCTTAGAGACCCCCCTACTTCCGTCACGTGACCACGCTGCCACAAGTTAGATGACGTCATAGCCGTTATTTTTCTTTTGCCGCGTTGACACCAGCAGCCTATTACTCAGCAGTTGCCCGCGAGTCCATGGTCTTCGGAGAACGTGTCGAAAGTTTTGTGCCTGGCAATACTGCTTTCCCGTTTCGTCTTCGAAAAGAGTTTTTAATGCGCAGCGTGTGGAAGTGCGTCACAGTTATGTGCACTGACGTGGTTGAAAGCTGCACACGCTATTGTGTGGCAATAGTTGCACTCCGTGGCTTGCCACTTTTGGAGCTCTCTCAAAGTGAAACTGAGACTGGTCGGTAATGAGAAGCCTGTAACTAAATATATGTTTCACGCTTCAGAAAACCATGTTCCTTGTTATGACTAGCAGGCCTCCAGCAACACATTGTAGTGAAAAAACGCGAGGCCAACATTTTCGGTTCAGTACCACCTTAGAAAAACAACATCGAGTTTTGGAACGATCTATTCCTGCGAATGATACTGCAGAGTACGACGTTCTATGCCCTGCCACTTGTTGCTTTCTTTCGGATTGTCTGTTCGTGTGTTTCAACAGGGTCAATCGAAGAAAAGTGCCCTTCTATATATTTTGGAAAGAAAAGAAATATACACACAAAAAAGACAGAAGATGGGGACGCGAACGCACAAACTGCCGCGAGATGTCGTTGTGTCCCTTTTAGAACATCGAGACTTTCCCATCCTCACGATGTCTCAGGCACTCGAGCGAGCAACGCCTAGTGCAGTGACAAGGTGAAATATGTCTGGCACGTCACGGCGGCTTTCCCAGTTAGGGCGCAACCTTTTCGTTGCACAGTCACGAAAAACGTACCTTCTCCACCCAACGAAGCACGCAAGGTCTCCCAGTTATGCACCGTAGAAACAGCGAAGCAAGGGCCCTTGCAGCCACTTCTGCCTATTTGTGTTCCACATTTCTCACTGCTTGTTTTTTTAGCTTTCTTCAGATAATTACTATTGATTTCTGTGTAGTCAACTCGTTATATTCGTGACTCAAGAGGGCTGAAGAAGAGTACCTATAAAAAAGGCACGAGGTTTTTCATCAAATACACTGTTTTTATCAAATAAATTGAGCAACGTTTCGGAAAAACAAGTTTATGAGATACATTCCTACAATGTCTCAAATATTCGAAGTAGATTCTTTGGGATTCTGGATAATTTGGCCGACGGCTTTTCCTCGGCTCGAAGCCTTTCACGACAGTGGTTTTCAAAAGAAGGTCCACGAAACACTACGTTGCAAAAAAAAAAAGTGGTTATTTTGGTTTTTCAGATTTCCTTCCTTGTAAGTTTAGGTGTGCTTCGCCACGTAAATTTTCTGCAGTGCGGCAGAGCTCACTCCTGTTTTCTCGTTTTCGTGAGATGGCTGTGAACCTATGCTTCTACGACATAATCCCGCAAGCGCACTTTTGACAAGCTGTCTAAAGCTAACTGGCGTGGCACTTCAATTTGATCATTATTTGTCTAGGTGAAATAAAAAGCGCCTATATCACGCTGCTTGACGCCCTAATTTGTGGCCATCTTTTTTTTATATCACTACGAGGGGTCCCTAAACATTTCCACCATACAGAAGGGGTCCCTAAAACATGCATGGCTGAGACCATTGCAATACCGGCACTTGAGAATCCATGGCGATGCCATTTAACGCTTTCGTTTCCAAGCGAAAATGGTTATTTTTCTTATGTTTCGGGAAGATAATTTTTGCCAGTTCTAAAAGAGCTCCAGCACACATTGTGGCACACCAAATTTTGCATTATGAAATACTATTTCCGAAAAATACATGTTGTAAAGCAAAAAAAAAATGATTCAAGATGAATAAAAATATGAAAATTTTGCAATATTTTGTTTCTAGCAGGTAAACAGTGCAATAAAAACACTATATACGCGAAAAGATTCAAAATAAATAAAATTCAAAATATCCATTTAAAAGATTATTGACCCAGGGACCACTAGAAAAATAAAAAAGTACAAAATGTTTCTATTCGCATAGACAAAGCAAATCATAACAAAGGCGTTGCTTGTTTACGCCTGCAATGCGGTAAAGCGCTGTTTTTGTTTTTGTTTTGTGAGACAGAATTGAACTCGTACACTTTTCTCAGTAGTATATATATTTTTTGCGATAAGAGGCTGCGGGTATTTCAATGTGATGGATGCCCATGATGTGGATAATTTCTTTATAAATCAGCTCTCAAATTAACTTCGCTATTTTGTCCTGCGTCAAATCTTTGCATGAGGTACCTCACTCCGCGTACGTTGGCATTCCAACATATCAATCCAAGCATATTAGATGCGAAGCAGCTCTTTGACTAGCGTATGCGACGCTGTCCATCAGTCCGCACCGCAACCCCCTGGCCACAGGTGTTGGGGCGGTACCAAGTAGGTCACGCCTTACCTCGCAGTGCGCACGCGATAACGTCACTCTCTCCCGAGCCTTTCACCGATCAACTCGTGTCATCTCCAACGCTTGACCCTCTCCACCACTTACAACGTTCGCGCGCACATCGAGCGAACTGTTTTTCTGCGATGGAACTTAAAGGAAACCTAACCCCCTTCCCGTGTCTCTGTGTTTCAAACAAAGGTTCACTCGAGTAAACGCTACACCGAGTTTCGCTTCAAAGCGCTCTTTTAGCACCCGCGTCGGCGCCCGTTTCAACCGGATCAACGCCGCGCGCACTGCTGCTACTTCGCATTCCATCAGGGTTCCCTTCGGGGAGATGGTTCACAATTTTTTTCTTAGCATTTTGCACATCGTATCAAAAAAAACTATATCGCGCGCAAATCTAAAGTATTTCACGCTCCTCCGTAGCCAGGGCCAACGTTTGCTCCGGTGGCCTTCTTAGCGTGAGAAGAAAGTCTGCAGACCGCGCCCCACCACAACGCGCCCCAGCGAAGTGTGGACCTCACACGTAACCAGAGTAGCGACAAGACTGTGCACACAGGTCAGCAGCTCGCACTTGCGGAGTAGGAGACAACTTGAGGCCGTGAACAAAACGAACCCATGTAGGGCTGTGGATGTCTCAGGTGGATGCAAATCATCATGACCATAAAACATGAAGCTGAGGTGCTGCGATGCTCGAACTCTAGGCTCATACTCACTCAATTCAGGTAAGGATGCAAGACAGTTTAGAGCGGCGCGTGTGTTTTGCAGCGCTGGTGCACACCCATGCGTGTATGGCGACGACGTCATAGGAGCAACTAGTCACACTAGCTGCGACCCTGTGTCTTATATAGCGATACAAGAAAAACCAACGCTGCTGCAAACTGGCCAAGAAGGCCGCCTAGACAATTGAAGCATGCAACCGACCTTCGCAATTATTTTTTTGAACAAACTCTCCCTAGCTCTTAGCAGCAGCTTTCTATTGAATAGCTGGCATATGTTTCTGGTAATTTTCGCTTTTCAGCACAATCAAATTGCGAACCGGGCACTTTAATTCATTATTTTGCTTCGAAAGGTTGTTTTGATTACAGAACTTTGATGTTACTGTAGCATATTCACGAGGAGTGCATACTTTTGTCAAGTTCACCAGTCTAGTGCGTTTTTCCCACAACGCACGCACATTGGTCTGCGCAAGGGTCTCTCAGAAAACACCATGTTGCCGAAATAGGCAAATTCAAGCTGATTTTGAAAGTTGAGTGGCTGGATTGACTACTAGAAAGTACAAGGGGGCACGAGAAATAAATTTAACATGCCAAAATCAACGATCCAAAGCATCGACCACTGGTGAATAATTTGAATAGGCGTAATAACGAAAGAGTATAAGGAAGATTTCACTTTGGGAATAGAAAAGCGTTTTATTTTGCCCAGTCGGGACTATATAGGAGTGGTCATGGTTCACCGCGATGCCATTTATTGTCAGGTAGTCATGTATTATTAGAACAGATAATTTCATAATACACCAGCGTGGCATTGTTCGGTGCATTAGGCGCTTCCACGGAATCACTTGACAGAATCCACTGAAAGCACAATCTAAGTTGGGGCTCAGTAATAAACCATGTCAAGTTCCGCTATCTTGACAAATTTTGTAATGACAGCATTTTTACCAATGGCGAAAGTGATCAACATGGCAGAACTTGACAATGCCCATAACTGCACCCCCGAACTAGCGCCTTGAAGGGCACATATGGCTCACGACAGCGCATGCGCATAGTGACTAGGCTGCGACGTACAATCAGCTGAGAGTACAGTTATCTTTTAAATACTTCTTATTCAGGCTCCATGTACGCCCACATCAAGGGCCGACTCTCATAGAATAGTTTTCGCTTTTAAGCTACCTTATACCGTTTGCTCTTGACCAGGTTACACCATCGCCGTGGGGCTCACTGATCCACCTTGTGTCATGACTAATCATCTAAACAAATAAAAAAGACGGTCACCAAAGCCGTCCAGCGAGGAGGCCTGATTCGGAGACATCGTATAGCGGATAACGGTGATGCCCTCTAAATGCACCATTTTGATAAACTCACCCCGCAAAGCACAATCTTTCGAAAACCCAGCAACCCCACTTTGAATCACCCAAAACCGCTCGAATGAGCGCTATGAGTGTTGTGTCGTTCGCACGTGGACAGCGGATCATGAGGCACCCGTGAAATGGCTCTTCCTTCCAGGATTGCACAAGAACGAGGCTAGCAACCGATTTAGAACAATTTTAATATTGGGAGGAATGTAGAATGAATTACATCACTGCAAATGGCCAGATATTCGAAGCTTTATTATGAATTTGAGACGGTTCTTTTTCAGCTGCTCTTTCATTCGTTCCATAACATTTTAGGCAGTGACGTGCAAAGAGGCACCGCAGAGAAATTTAATTTCTTGAACGCGAGAAAAAGCACGCTCGTTCACTAAATACGAAAGCTTGGGTTTCCTCAAATAGCATGGTTTTGAAGGGGGTCCTGCGTGTGCGGACATAACTTGTAGCGTTCAAAGCATTATCAGAACACCGCAATCATCATGCGACATCTCAGGGACATCGCTAGGATTCGACGCAGTGGAAGTGTCGGTAGGGATTCTGCACCACGACTTTCCATACCCTAAAAAGCGCAAAAGAGTAAGTGGCGCCACATGCGGGAGAGTTACGCGACCGTAGCAGAAACGTCACTCGTGTCGTCATTTCTAGCGCGGCACGCCACTGTCGGCTCTGGTTATCGTAGTACAGCGATGCTTGCAAAACTGGCAAAAAATTGAGATCCGCCAAGTGGCACTGCGTAGGTTACTGGCACCCTCCTTCCCCCCTCTCCCCTGACCCGGGCCAATCAATGACATTAGCGAAATACAATTACTGATGCAACGCCCGACAGAACAGTTGCCTAATGTATAGTGGAGGTGTGCGCTCGCCTCTACCAGCCTTGCCCGCTGTCTCCTGAAGTGGTGCGTTGCCCGAGTAGCTGCAGTTTCCGACTCAACCTTAGCACGTAGTAAATGCTCATATAAACAAGATAGCGCAAATATGGTCGAGCTTCAATCGCACTGGTATATATTGAGGGCCTCCCTCAATACAGAGCTTCTGCGCTTTGCAGCCATCCTTATCCTTTCCATTTCATCTTGCGCCCGATCTCGTGCAACCATCTGGAAAATATAAACTGCAAGTAATACGAAAAATTGCGCCTGAAGGGCCCAGTAGACAAATGGACCAATTTGTTCATTAACGTGAAGACCACAATTTTAACTGCAGTGCTGCATTTTCAACGCCACAGTTACCCCTGCTCTTTTGCAGCAAAACTCTGTCCCTTAGTGGGCAGCATATGTCAGGCGTTACAAGAAAAGTTCTTGAGTAGCTAAATTGTTTTTTTTTTTTCAGAATTAGAGACGCGAGAAAAAAATAGTGTTTCTGGCTGAAGGAGACAGCTGATTAGAACTTTCAGGTTCACAACCATAAAATGTGCACTCTTCAAAACAAAATCAATTCCCGTCTCAATATGCGAGCTAATATGAGAGGTGGCTAACCCTATGTGCGCTACATAGCCATGAAAGTCGAGGCTTGTTTTAACAACTAAAGTTGCTCGGCGGGCTTGTTGGTTATTCTTGTTGTTAGAGGTATAGCGCATACAGGACGGGACAGAGAAGAAGACACAGAACACATACACGGCGCTCTTTGTTTAATTGGCTGCTCTAACAAATAGCCAAAGAAACAAACAAACAGCCTAAGCTTGCCTAAAATGGCACTGACACGAATTTTCGCGGCCGATATCTCTTATGAGTTCGCTTCTCGTGAACATGCGTAAATCAGAATATCAACAGAGAATACAGCTTGGAAGGTATTTTGAATTCGTTTTGAAGTTCGTGTGAG
This sequence comes from Rhipicephalus microplus, assembly GCF_043290135.1. NCBI lineage: Eukaryota > Metazoa > Arthropoda > Arachnida > Ixodida > Ixodidae > Rhipicephalus > Rhipicephalus microplus. The sequence continues at coordinate 78,749,504 of NC_134706.1, forward strand.
CAATGGACTCTATTGTGCTATACACACTCAAATGGGACTCTCAGGGATCCCCTACTTCCCTGACGTGACCATGACGCAGCACGTTATGACGACGGCACAGCCGCCATATTTATTTGGTTGCGTTTGCTCCAGCAGATGATTAATCGACAGCTGCTCGTGAATCCGTGGCCCATGGCACCCGAATTGACAGTTTTGTGCTTGATGATAATGCTGTTTCGTTTCCTGTTCGAAAAATCTTCTTGACGTGAACCGCGTGGAAATGCGGCACAGTTCTGCGTGCAAGACAATTAGATGACGCAAAGCACCGGAGAAGAATAAGCGAAAAGAAAGAGCGTCAACTTGCAATCGACGTTTATTTGAAACAAAAAACATATTTGCCCGCGCACCAAGCTTTTCCATGTGCACACATCAGCCAACAAGGGGTTAGTCAATTGCACCGCATGAAAAATGACATCAAGTCGTTGAGCATCAAAATGCGCAGACATAAAAGCCACTTCATTATCTTGCAACGCCAAAGAAGGGCAACTGACAAAATTATCTCCTGCTTTCCAGATCAGGTACGCCTCGACCATTTTGCGTCCTGTTTTCGTTCCGACGAAGGCTTTGTATGCCCCATAATGATTCAGGTAGAATGAATAAGCACAGAACCATTGTGCGAAAAAAAACAGACGGGTGGTAACATGGGAGAAATGAAATTGTTAACGGAATCCCTTCGTCCTATTGGTGGCGTGCCGAATCGCATCAAGCGAAATACTCCTAAATAAAATGCTGTAAGCGAAGCCGTCACGCATGTAAAAGCACACGGTGTAGTGGTACAGGTATCAACGCAGCGAGCTTTTTAAGCGTTAAAGCAGAGAGAAGAAGAGATAAACACCTGAAGGTGAGATGAGCATGGCAGGAAAATACTGAAAAAAAAATTGGCCCCTTCTCTGCATGTTACACTGCAAATGCCGAAAGACGATAGTCTTGCGTCCGGATAGAGTAAGCAAAACGTTTATTTGATGTTCTTCGCAAGAAACTCGGTGAATGGTATTCTGGAGGTGCTGCGTTAGAGTGCCTCGAGCATGCAGCGGAGGCGAATGAGTGCATCAAGTCACGTCACACGTGAGACATAAGCGCTCTCTGGCATTTTTCTTGGAAAACGAAGCGCGCGTGCCCTACGCGCCCGTCTCGGAGGTGATAAGGTGTAGAACGCAAGGCGACCGGTAGGTGCCACCACCGCGTCATTTTAGAAGAGCGCACTTGCCCTTTTGTGCAAGCGTTGCACGATCAGCGCAACGTGATAAATGCTACGGTTCTTAGAATCATTTATGTATGTCTTTTCTAGTAACATACAGACAAAGAATATTGACGCGTTGTTATGGTGCCTAAGCTATGCGCAATAATTGTTTTTAATTGACAATCGCACAAGTATAAACACTGAATTTGAGCAATATTGGTGGGCGCTGCGGATGGCGTCGGTTGTTTGGGGTATCGAATGGTGCCGTTTAGGGTGTTGTTAAGGGCGGACAAACAGACGCATGTACAGACAGACCAACAGACAGACAGACCAAAATTTTTGTGTCGAAGGTCCCGAAGAAAGACTATAGTCTTTAGAATTTCTGCCTGCATCTTGCCACGGGGGGAACTCGAGTAAATGCACCGCAGAGTCGTGGCGGTACCGCGCGAATGGGGCATGATTTGTGAATGCTTCACTCCTATTTCGTCTTTGTCATTCATATTTGTCGAATGAAGGAGAAGCGATGGCAAGGAGTGTATGTAACGTTAAAGTGTATCTTTATTGTTTGGTGCTGCCGTGGTATTGGACGGTGAGCAGGCGCCCCTGACTGAATTCCGAACGCGCACTCCGCCGCTTATATACACACCGCCCGCGTTAGAGGGAGACGAGCCACGAGGTACGAGACGTGCTGAGCATGCGCAGTATAGGGGTTTGGACAGCGCCAATGCCAAAGCGCGACATCGTGCAACTAAGAAATGCTCAGCATTTAAAATTACCTGCTGGTTCACTACCCTACACGGCAAAAAGCTCCACTCCATCACTCCGCACTTGTAGCAGCAAACTTTGTTCATCCGTTCCTCGTTCTTGAAATTTCGTATCCAACTTACTGTACAGACAAGTTGCTCCGATGGAGCATCAGCTGCGTGGTCCATGTTCTACCCGCCGCATGAAGGGTTTAAAAAGAGAGGTGTTTTTTTTTTTCGCTCAGTTATGCAAGTAAAAAGTGAGCAGCACCTAAAAAATATACTGTCATGGTGATCAGAAGCTTAAAAAATCACACACAGAAAGTTTAAGTATCACCCCTTCTTCTTCTTGTACCTGCCACATATAATTATTTGCAGAGGTCTCTTCAAAAAGCATATACTTATAAATTGACGTGCATTAAAGGTGTGAGTAGGATCTGCGCCATACAGTTTGACAGCAGTGTCAGAGCTCATCGAGTCCTGAAACCTGCCACATTAAAAGGCTTTGTCAGTGCTTTTGGTGATTTATTCGCCGTGCTAGCAAGATTCCGGCTTAATCCTACTTTTTGTTCAACAGGCTGTCTTGCTTCTTGAGAGTGGTAGGCTTTAGCACATATATAAAACATAATTGCGTTCCAGCGAAACCAGACAGCCTCTGTACCGAGCCACCTTACTCGTAATTGCCTCTGCTTCTAAGCAACGATTCCTTGGCAGTGCATAAAGGACTCCTACGTCACATTTGTTTGTTCAATTTGCGACAATGTTACTTCTCTTTTATTTTCTTCCCTCTATTCGCCATCTGCTGAGGGGATATTTTGAAGAACCTCTTGTTCCGCGTGTCAAACATACTTCTCAACATGAATCACGCCGTATTGAGGCACTCCGCACCAATTCCGACCACTAGGAGCTCCTCAACGTTGACATAAATCTTAGTACATGGCTGCGTTATTGTCCACCCCTCCCACTTCGAAATGTGGCCGCCGCACGTGGGAGTCGGACCCGCATCCTTTGGCAAAATAGCATATCAATCCAGTCACTGTATATAAGCTCTTATCACGACAGCTGAGCAGCTGCTCAAGATCCCGCATGGTGCGGAAGGTGAATATATTGCCGCAACTTAACTTAGTTTTCTTCTTAGTGTGTACTCAAAGAAAAAAAATGAATACTCCAGATTGACCCTTGCTATCGATACAAAACAGCCGCCCGCTGCATAGCTGCGTGGAAAAGGAGAAAGACGACGACGGTTTTAAAGACAATAGTCTTTCTTGGGGACCTTTGACGGAAACATTTTGGTCTGTCTGTCTGTCTGTCTGTCTGTCTGTCTGTCTGTCTGTATGTATGTATGTATGTATGTATGTATGTATGTATGTATGTATGTATGTATGTATGTATGTATGTATGTATGTATGTATGTATGTATGTATGTATGTATGTATGTATGTATGTATGTATGTATGTACATTTGTCTGTTTGTCCGCCCTAACGGTACCTCAAACGCCACCAAACGGCCAACCCCATCCGCAGCGCCCACCAATATTGCTCAAGGTTTAGAGTTCAGAGCTGTGCAATAGTCAATTAAAAACGCAAATATTGCGCATGTCTGAGGCGCCATCACAACACGTCTATGTTTTGTATGTCTGCCTTTATACTAGAAGAGGCACACACAAGTAACTCTAAGGACTGTGGTGTTTAACGCGCTGTGCTGACAGTGCAACGCGATGCTCAAGAAGGTGTTTCCAACGCTTTGCCATGATGGCACGGTGGTGGCACCTGCCCGTCGCTTTGCATTTTACACCTTATCATCTCCGAGACTGGCGCGCATCTTTCTTCGCGGTCGCGCACGCCTACGTTTTGAAAGATAACTGCCAGATGGCGCTCGTTTCTAACGTGCCCAGATGCGCTTGTTTGCATGCATTACGCTCGAGGCACTCTAACGCAGCGCCTTCAGAATACCATTCACCAATTTTCTCGCACAGAACATCAAATAAACGTTTTGTGCACTCTCTCCAGACGCTACACGATCGTCTTTCGACAACATTTACAGTGTAACATGTAGATTCAGGACATTTTTTTGTTGTTGTTGTTGTTCCAAGACTATAGTGCCATCTTGTCCACCCAGCGTTGTTAATAATTAAACAAGCTACTAGTAGCATTATTAGTCGAGGTGCTGGGTAGTACAAGAGTGCAATGTCTCTTTCTCTTTCGCCCTGCTCAAATAAAAATTCGCTGCAGTGTCTTTGCCGTAAACAACCAACAGCCTAGGGAGTGGCAGGCATGCCAAAATCTTCCGGCTGCCGTCTGCACGTGCAAAAGATTGATGGAGCAATAACAAACAACAAAAACAGTAAGACGAGCGCGAGTGTTGTTTATGTTTCCCCCTGCTCCTATTTCACGTCGTCAGGGCCGAAAGAGTAATCCTCCCACGGTTGGCGGGCAAGTGTGGGCTAGACGCCACAGAAGGGAGAGGCAGAGAGTGGCGGAAGGGAGAGCTCTGTCCGCATCTGATGAGATCGCAACATCACGCGCGCAGGCACCTCCTGCGCGTTTGCACGTATACATGACTCGGGCACGTGCAAGGAGGGCTCTCGAAAAATGAGCGATATACGCAACACACAGCGAGTGTGACGTTCGCGGCTCCCGGACTAACAGAGATCACGACGCATGGCGTGCTCCTGTGCCGAGATCAGAGAACGGAGGCTGGAGTTTTAATTAGGTTAATTAGGAATGCTCTTGAGCTCAGGTACCTTATGTTGTCTTTCTTAATTGAATAAAGCAGTTGAGTGCTCTTCAACGAAAGAAACTGTTACTCAAGAGGAAAAAAACGAAAAACATCTTAAGCAACTTTTAACTTTCTGAGCTCGAGAGAGAAAAAAAAGAAAAAAAGATAATGAAAGAATGAAAAGATAGAGAAAAGACAGAAAGAAAGAAAAAAGAAGAAAGAAAGTGAAAAAAGAGAATAAAGAGAAATAAAGAAAGAGAAAGAAAAAAGATAGAAAGAAAGAAAAAGAAGGAACGAACAAAGAAAGGGAAAGAAAGAAAAAAAGAAAAAAGACGAAAGAAAAGAAAGGAAAACGAATGAAAAGAATAAGAAAGAAATAAAAAGAAAAAGAAATGAAAAAGAAAGAAAGAAAAAAAAGAAAAGGAAATGAAAAAGAAAGAAAGAAAGAAAAAAGAAAGAAAGAAAGAAAGAAAGGAAGAAAGAAAGAAAGAAAGAATCGCAGACGTCTACCCGTAAAAGAAACCCTGAAAAAATTGTGAAGCAGTTATGGGTCGACTGAAAGTTTTGTAAAGCGGTGCTCTTTATTTCCCACCATAGACATCAAGGTTGCGAAGACAGGGTATTTGCGAGGCCTCGCTTCTACCGCAAATATCTTCATGTCTTCATTCATTTTACTACGCTGTGTACCACTGTACCATCGCGTTAGATGCACAAAGCTGCAAGAAAACATTTAAAAAGTGTCCTGGGTTCTCACTTCAGAGCATAGTCTTTTCGGGTAGTGTTTCTACCGGATAAATTTACCAGACAGTTATAAAGTGCCAGAGCAAAAGTGAACTTATTCACAACTCGTAGGAGGACAATCAGCTTGCGTGACATGGTTTGGAGAAAGCTACGACAGATTAAGGGACAAGAAGAGAGCGTACTATGGCTGGAAAGAAAGACGTGCCAATCGTATCGTAGTCGAAATGAAAAAAAAAAGGAGAAATAAGCATGAGCCAGGCATATGAAAGGAAGATCAGATAAATAACTGGTCACTTAGAGTAATAGACTAAAGATGAAGCAAGCATGCCAAAAGTAAGCAGAAAGCTGGTTGAGATTAGGTTAGGAAGTTTGTGGCAATAACGTTGCCACAGCAAGCGTAGGACCGAGTTAATTGAAGGAACGCTGGAGTGTTCGCCATTAGGCCTCTGACTGCGCTCACAGGATGGCAGGGGCTTCTCCAGAGTTAATTATAGGTTCAACGTTACAAAATGACATAAATAAAGTAATAGATTGGAGTCCTCACTAGCGACATTGTGGTCTAGTGGCTGAGGTACACGGCTGCTAACCCGCAGGTCGCGGAATCAAATTTCGCGGCTGCTCCGGCTGCATTTTTGTTGGAGGCGAAAATGCTGTAGGCCCGTGTGTTCAGATTTGGGTGCACGCTTAAAAACCCCAGGTGTTCAAAATTTCCGAAGCACCCCACTATGGCATCTCTCGTAATTATGTGGTGGTTTTAGGACGTTAAACCTCACATATCAATCACTGGACACGTTGATTAATAGTCCGGATATCTTTGTAATTACATTGTATTAGGTTGACGAAGCACTGATTGATTGATTGATTGTTAAACAAGAGTATCAGAGATTCACATTGTATGGATAAACAATGCCAGGAGCCAGCATCCTTGTCAACGTCAATGGGTCAAATTTGAGCTTGTTGTACGATCTGAAAAACGTCACCTCGGGCCTTTCAAAGGTTGGGTAATTAAACAAATCTATACGTAATATAAAATCTAATGACTCTACGATGCCGCGTGTGCCTGACATGCACACCTAGTTATTGCGGTGAAAATGACTGTAAAGACACAAATAGTCTTTCTCATAGAAGCTTATAAATCATGACTACGATGAGGATCGCAACGCCACATATTCATTACGCATTTGGACATTTTCATGCTATCCTCTATACATCTTACATGTCCCAGAATCACCGCAGAAAAAAGACACAGCATTTCCACGGAGTGAATGATGATGAGTGAGGTGAAGCGCCCATCCGTTCATTCGTCCATGTGTCCTTCCGTCATTGCATGCATCCATGCGTCCGCTAGCATTCAAAAACGCAGACGGTGCGCGGGTGATACCGACGAGACGCAAGCCAAGGAAGCTGAGTCCGAGAGTCTTCAACGCGCCTGCCGTTTTGTTTCGTCCATGTTCTACCAACGATCCGCCACGTACAGCGACTATCCAGGAGACTGAGAGATGAACTCGTTCTCTGCGTACCCAGGCACAGCCCGCGCAGCAGTCAATCGGAGAGTAGCGGAACAGCGCCATTTAGATTATCCTCACTCAAATGCAGTTTCTATGTACTTCTATGAGACAGCGCCACCTATTATTTGTTCCGGAGATACTGCCTTCTTATCTTTCTCGTCTCTTCTCTCGATTACGCATGAAGCATGACAAGGTTAGACTAAAAAGAGCTTCACCCCTTAAAAACTGTAAACGAGAGATATAGAAAAAGTTTTCAGCATGCATAGCGGCTCGTATGAGGTGGTTGCCCGAATAGTGCCAATGCCTGATGATGTGGTCACCGTCTACACTAGTAAAAAAGTTTACCAGGTTGCACAATGCGGAAACTCTGTGAATACCGAGACGCACTCGCAATAAAGGCACAGACGACTTTCATGCGGTCACCGTGCAAATAGGTGGGCTCGAATATCCTTGCAGCTTCCATTTCCTCCTTAGTTCTTCGCTGAAACCTAGCTTACGTAAGTCCCTAACTATATTATGGAGGCACACGCTTTCCTGGCAGATAACTGTTGCACTGCATATGTTCTCTAAAAATAAAAGCCGATAAATTTCGCACGAACACATTTGTTATGCGACAAATTCGGGCTTACTTGCCAGCGAGAGATATTTCTGAATAAAAGTTATTCAGCCTACACACCACAGCTATTTGACGAGTGCACCTGTGCCAAATACAACACTTCAAACACATGTTACCGTTACCCACACCGTCAGGAATTATCGAGAGCAAAATGACGCAACCTTATTTGATCTCTCTCTCTCTGTCGGTCTCGCTCTCTCTCCTCTACGGCCTTCTCGCCCCATATATTCATGTCTATTTCCTAGAGTTCACGCACCATTCCACCAGTATTCTTGTCTCCCCATTCGCCCAGTCGAAAGAGAGGGTGAGGTCAGGTTAAAAGTCGCGCAAGGAAAAAGTGGAGCAACGCACAACGGGCCAGAATCGTAGCTAGGAGGACGTACTAGGCCGCTAAAGAAGAGCCTTCTCAGTAGGAAATGAGATGTCGCACGCAAGACGAAATTCCTTCACTTCGAAGGAAGGATCCCTGCCAAAAGTGCTTCTTCGTCTCCTGTAGTTTTTGTGCAAAGCTTTCTGTCAGTTATACTATGTGGATCAATTTTGCTTTCTTCGAAAAGCGAAGCCGCCTTTTTTTGTATTTTCTTGTTCATTTTTCTTGTTGTCTCGTCAGTGCCTATTCTGAGTCGAAGTGGCCATCTCTTCTAATCAACGCCAGACAAAGTGACTTTTTAATGAGTCGTTTTTCCTTTATTTTCTGCTGTTATTGTCTCCCTCACAGCGTCACGTTCAAGTGGCTTGAAATAGCGCTAAAAACAAATAAAATGTGCAGGCGGCGGCGGCGGCGGCGGCGGCGGTGGCGGCGGCGGCGGCGGCGGCGGCGGCGGCGGCGGCGGCGGTGGCGGTGGCGGTGGCGGTGGTGGTGGTGGTGGTGGTGGTGGTGGTGGTGGTGGTGGTGGTGGTGGTGGTGGTGGTGGTGGTGGTGGTGGTGGTGGTGGTGGTGGTGGTGGTGGTGGTGGTGGTGGTGGTGGTGGTGGTGGTGGTGGTGGTGGTGGTGGTGGTGGTGGTGGTGGTGGTGGTGGTGGTGGTGGTGGTGGTGGTGGTGGTGGTGGTGGTGGTGGTGGTGGTGGTGGTGGTGGTGGTGGTGGTGGTGGTGGTGGTGGTGGTGGTGGTGGTGGTGGTGGTGGTGGTGGTGGTGGTGGTGGTGGTGGTGGTGGTGGTGGTGGTGGTGGTGGTGGTGGTGGTGGTGGTGGTGGTGGTGGTGGTGGTGGTGGTGGTGGTGGTGGTGGTGGTGGTGGTGGTGGTGGTGGTGGTGGTGGTGGTGGTGGTGGTGGTGGTGGTGGTGGTGGTGGTGGTGGTGGTGGTGGTGGTGGTGGTGGTGGTGGTGGTGGTGGTGGTGGTGGTGGTGGTGGTGGTGGTGGTGGTGGTGGTGGTGGTGGTGGTGGTGGTGGTGGTGGTGGTGGTGGTGGTGGTGGTGGTGGTGGTGGTGGTGGTGGTGGTGGTGGTGGTGGTGGTGGTGGTGGTGGTGGTGGTGGTGGTGGTGGTGGTGGTGGTGGTGGTGGTGGTGGTGGTGGTGGTGGTGGTGGTGGTGGTGGTGGTGGTGGTGGTGGTGGTGGTGGTGGTGGTGGTGGTGGTGGTGGTGGTGGTGGTGGTGGTGGTGGTGGTGGTGGTGGTGGTGGTGGTGGTGGTGGTGGTGGTGGTGGTGGTGGTGGTGGTGGTGGTGGTGGTGGTGGTGGTGGTGGTGGTGGTGGTGGTGGTGGTGGTGGTGGTGGTGGTGGTGGTGGTGGTGGTGGTGGTGGTGGTGGTGGTGGTGGTGGTGGTGGTGGTGGTGGTGGTGGTGGTGGTGGTGGTGGTGGTGGTGGTGGTGGTGGTGGTGGTGGTGGTGGTGGTGGTGGTGGTGGTGGTGGTGGTGGTGGTGGTGGTGGTGGTGGTGGTGGTGGTGGTGGTGGTGGTGGTGGTGGTGGTGGTGGTGGTGGTGGTGGTGGTGGTGGTGGTGGTGGTGGTGGTGGTGGTGGTGGTGGTGGTGGTGGTGGTGGTGGTGGTGGTGGTGGTGGTGGTGGTGGTGGTGGTGGTGGTGGTGGTGGTGGTGGTGCAGCAGGCGGGGTTAGCCTGGCCTGCATGGCCGGCAATTGTTCCACCTGAGCATCTCCTGAATTTGGAAATTGTCACCACGTGTCAGACAGCCAAGTGTCTCGCAGGAAGACCAACAAAATTCGCTGCACGATCCTCCTAGTAGCCGCGGCTTCTTCAGAAAAAAGGACGTCATCAACTGTCGGGGCCTATGACAGCCTTTTCGCAAGGTGCGGATCATCGCTGCCCTTTGCACATCAAACTGTGGGCAAAGCCAAATGAAATGTTCAATATTCCCGATGTCACCAGAGAAGGCTCCAAACGGGGAAGCGTATCTCCCAGTCTTGAATGACCAGGCCGGGGTGTATGCGGAGCCGGTTCTTATGCGGTACAACAGTGTCGCTTGTTCACGAGAAAGTCCATGAATTACACATGCTTGGTGTGGAAAACTTGTAGATCGCCTTGAAATGATTGCGTACCACATCTTTGTTGTTCTTGTAAGCCTTGGGAGTTCTTACTTTTGGAATAGATGTCCGTGCTTCGCATGCAAGGGCATCAGCCTTTTCATTGCCTTCAATGTCAACGTGGAATGGGATCCACTGGAACTTTATATTAATACTCTTCCCATTTAGGTGTTTAATTAGTGCCAGAGATTGCCTGGTGGACTTTTCTTGTGGTATAGGCCACCATGCAGTCTTTGTAGCGCCGACTTGGAGTCCGTCAGCACTACAACAACTCGTGCAGAAAAGGATCGCCATTTTCGCAAAGCCGCCGTGATTGCAGCGCTTTCTACCGTTGTGGACGAAACCACGCGATCCAGGCGGCCCGACCATGACCCGCTATGGCAGGGTATGCAGAAATCCGCTGCGCAGCTATCCTTATGTGTGCACATTGATCCGTCGGTGTATACTTGTAGGTGGCCGCGGTACATGGTGCTCAAGTGGTCCAGCGCAAGACATTTTGCTTCCGCAGCTGGAATGGTGCGCTTCGCTGGTAGCTTGGGTACGCTGAAGTTACACGCAACATCCACAAAAGACCATGGCGGGTTCATAGGGCGCCGTTTAGGCAGTTTCAAGCCTAAATATTGAAGTGTGTTGAGTGCCGCGTTGAAATGTGAGCCAGTTCTTGCTCTTAGCCACCGGAGAAGCACCGTGCCTGCGAAAGACTCGCCCAGTCTTGACAGCAGCGTCAATAAGGCCTGAGACGCTAAAAGGCGGAGCGGAAGAGACTCGGCGACGTGCAGACGTACAATGTGAAAAGGCACAGAACGGTAATATACAGTTCTCGGAATCTTCGCATCTCGTTGGTCCAGCCAACGAGAGGGTCCGACTTGTTGGTCCGACCAACGTCGTGGGAACTTAGAACTTCAGGAGTTTGGACTCGCATTTCAGGCCGCCATAAATCAGCCTTTTCCACAACGAGTGACCGCTTTATATCGCTCACATGTCGTACGTCGTCGACAAGCTTCAGTATAACCCCACCAGCATTCTTAACACGCATTCTAAAAGCTCGGAAGCGAAGAGTAGTCAAAGCTAAAACATTCGGCAGATCCCCCGTACCTGGCAATCGACGTTATGCGAAGCATGCAGAGGGATGGTGACCGTGTTGCAATTTATTTATTGAGCGACACGTCATGAAATGACGCTAAATATATGTACAAATATCGACGCACAGGCGCATGTTGAAGGATTGCAGATGTTTATATTACCGGCTGTTCGCACTTGCGCAACGCTGCCAACTGGAACATGCGTATTAGCAACATCGGAAGCTCATGTGAAGCGCTGATGCACGCGAGGATGCTGGCCCTTAACATTGCTACATATATCAACTTCAGCGCATGGCAAGTACCACAAATCATATTTACCCAACATATCAAAGGAGTACATATGTATGTAATGTTTATTAAATTGGGTGGGCAGCACTGCAACCACTATTGACGTTTCACGAAGATAGTGATAGCGGTTGAAAAGTAGTTCCGAGACCTGGCGTAGCTCTGTGCTAAAATGCTTCGTTGCCACGCAGAATGCTTTGGTTTGATTCCAGCTGGGACACTGACATTTATTCTCTGCATTCGTCGGGTCGACGCTACCGACGTCAGGTATTTCTAAACGCTCGTGCGTTTACATTCACCATGTGTGTTCTCGTTATTCCTGGGTAGATATTAACCCTTTCAGACACCACCTATAAAGAACTGTTTGCAAATGTGCCAAATCGCTGCAACATTACTGCAAGGCAATGAATATGGTATTGCGGGCAAGAATTATGATCATTTTTGAATTTAGGGTTGTTATAAACACTCATCCTACTTAACTATTAATTCAATATCTCTTTACCTTAAAGTGATAGATGCTTACTTTTCACATAAATAAAATAAGCTCTCAAGCAAGGAATGTAGTGCAAACCTATTTTCTCTTATGTTCATTTAAGCCCAGCAAAATTCTTTTTACAGGGTTGTTATAAACACTCGGGGGATCGCTTGGGGCCGGGACCCGGAACCCGTCCCCAAGCGATCCCCCGAGGTAGGACTCCAGCTCGAAGCGGGTGACCTCCGAACCGAGGCGGGCAGTGGCGGTTGCGTAGGCGTCGTCCAAGGCCATCTGCCGCAGCTCGGTGTCGGGGGACGTCAGAAGCTTGTAGGCCGAGTCGATGCGGCAGAGTTGGCTGAGCTCCGCCGCAACTGGGATCCCGACGGCACCGCCAGGGGCGGAACCGTAGATGTAGTTAGTGGCCGCGTTGGTTGGTAGGTAGAGCGTGCGCTTTACCAGCGGCCGGATGGCATCGTGCAGTCGGCACCAGTCCGTCGTCGAAAGGACCCCGCACCTCATCGGAAAGTTGAGCGCCGGGTAGACAAAGGTCCGGAGGGCGTCCAGACGCTGCCACGGCGCCAACATCGATGACATGATCGCCCGGGCTTGGGCGATGGCGGACTCGACGGCGGAACCGGAGCCGGAGGGAATCCTGAAGCCGATGGGACGTCCCAAGTACCGCTGCGGCTCGAAGTTACGCGGCACCGAGATGGGAACGCCCGAGACTCTGAACTCCGTCGGGCGCATCCCCACAGGTGTCGATCCGACCATGTGGAAAGACGCGCACTTCGACGGGTTCAAGGACTGGCCCAGGGATGCGGCGAGGGTCTCGATCCTGTCGATGCGCTGTTGTAGTCTGCGCGGAGTCGAAGCCAGGAGAGTCAGGTCGTCCACGTAGGCGAGGATCTTGTGGTCGGAACCACCACCCTGCACTGCGCGGACGACCGGGTCAATCACTAAGTTGAATAAAATTCCACTTAGCGGGCAACCCTGACGCAGCCCTGCCAGGATCGGAATCGGTTCGGTTGTTCCCTCGGCCGCCAGGATACAGGTGCTGTTGTCCCTGTAAAGGTCGCCGATCACCTCCGTATACACGGGGCCGGCGCCAGCACCGGTCAGGGCTTCGAGCAAAGCCTGGTGCGGGACAGAGCCAAACGCGTTGTTAAAATCCAACAGCGCCGCACACAAGTCGGGGCCTCCCGACCGGGCGATGTCGAGCCTGCGTTGCAAGATGTAGTTAAGCTCGAACACGCCGTCGTGCGGAAGGAAGCCCTTCTGGCACTTCGACAGCACGGCGTGCTCGATCATCCAGGCCTGGAGCCAGGCTGCAAGGCACTTAGCATAAAGCTTCGCTGCCGTGCAGCCGAGGGCTATGGGCCGCCAGTTAGACGGGACCTGGGAGTCTCCTCTCTTGAAAATGAGGACGGTTCGAGTTGTCCTCCAAGAGTCTGGCGTGCGTCTGTGGTGTAGACAGGCGTTGAAGAGCGCCGCCAGGAACCGTGTCTCCGGGTCGACCGTTCGCCAGTGCTGGTAGGTAAGACGGTCTGCTCCGGGGGCCGTGTTCTCGGACTTGCGCAAACGCCCGAACACCTCGTCTGGTGAAAAGTTGGTCGTATCTACTCTCGCCGGGGCCGGTTCTCTTCCCAGAAGAAGGGTAGAGTCGGCCTGGCGGGCCGCCCACGTGCGTCCCCAATAGTCTGGTAGATCCTGAAGCGGGATGGCGCACGTCTGGGGTGGTCCCTCCAGGATCAGTCGAACCGCGCGTCGACGGTTGCGGCGGTACAGCCGCTGGATAGTAATGTACACAGTTGTGTACATAGTGTTTGAAAGGGTTAACTGTCAATCACCTGTGGCACATACCCGCATACCAGCGGTACATACCCGCCCGTGGGTATGTGCCACTCTATGGCGGGAAGTGTTTGACGACGTACGCGACAGGATTGGGACATTATTCGTGTCTTGACCAGGGCGCTATATTCGTCAAACCATCTTACCCTACCATGCTAATTTTGGTTCACGCCAAGTTAAGAGGGTGACCACGAGAGCACCCAACCGTAAGCGATAGATAGATAGATAGATAGATAGACAGACAGACAGACAGACAGACAGACAGACAGACAGACAGACAGACAGACAGACAGACAGACAGACAGACAGACAGACTAGATAGATAGATAGATAGATAGATAGATAGATAGATAGATAGATAGATAGATAGACAGACAGACAGACAGACAGACAGACAGACAGACAGACAGACAGACAGACAGACAGACAGACAGACAGATAGATAGATAGATAGATAGATAGATAGATAGATAGATAGATAGATAGATAGATAGATAGATAGATAGATAGATAGATAGATAGATAGATAGATAGATAGATAGATAGATAGATACACGCAAACTCGCCGAAAATTGCTAAGAATTGATTAGCATTTAGAAGTTGTTCTATTCAGCTTTTCGACTATAGAAGTGAAAACTTTCCTCCTGTGGAACCGCGAGCATATTTGTGTTTTCGTCTAAGCACACAACCTTTTTAAAGGCACTTTTTTTAAAGAGACGAGTAGTGATTGGAATCGCTCGCGATCCGAAGTGTTAGACTGAGAATTTATAAAACTTACTGATGTGATGACGTCAACTGTGGCTGCAGGCTCACGCGAACTATTACGGTTTACTCTCGAGTAAGCTATTGATGAATCAAACTTTCAAGTTGAGCCTACTTAAACGGACAGTCCATGTTCACAACCAAAACATAGGTTAGCTAGAAAGCGGTGATGTTGATTCGTGGCAGAAAGACTGGCATTGAGTCATTTGCTCACAGAGACAAGAGCCCACTCGCCGGCGTCGCTTTCAAAAAAACCAAATGCAGCGACAACGAAATGTGGAGATTAATTGATTGATTTGTGGGGTTTAACGTCCCAAAACCACCATATGATTATGAGAGACGCCGTAGTGGAGGGCTCCGGAAATTTTGACCACCTGGGGTTCTTTAACGTGCACCAAATCTGAGCACACGGACCTCGACATTTCCGCCTCCATCGGAAATGCAGCCGCCGCAGCCGGGATATGAACCCACGACCTGCGGGTCAGCAGCCGAGTACCTTAGCCACTAGACCACCGCGGCGGGGCAATGTGGAGACCACGACGTACACTGTGTGGCAATTCATGCTAAGTGCGGCTACAATGTGTCTCGTGTTTTTCGAACAGTACACATCATTGATATCACCTAATCTATAAAGTAAACACCTTCAGTATGGATTTTCAGTGATAGATTTTACGATTTGCTACCCGTATGAGGCCTCAGTACACTTATCTGCCATGGATGGAAGACGATAGTGACTGATGTGTTCCCGGTAACTGGGGACATTTGACTAGTTTAACGTCTGAGTATCGCCTCTGTGCCCCTTTGATGAACAAACCTACGTGCTTTTAGTGGGAATCCAGTTCTCTCGAGTGATCGCTTCAGCGCATGGCGTCCTTCTATCGTCAGCGGTCAAAAAACAGAACGTTTTGACTAGCATATATAATAATTTAAGCTGTAGACTGCATCCTCGCTTGACGCAGCTGTGCTCGAGTTGCCAGCGCTTCATCGGAATTATTTCATCCACATGAAACATCGGAACACAAGCAGCCATGGCCAGCAACAAGCGCTAAAAGCACGCGAAAACAAGCTAAACCAGAAGTTTTCACGGGTTTCTCCCACGCTCTCTTTCTTCATGCTTTCTTGAATAAAGACGTTTCTCTTCTTCTTTCTCTTCTTCAGGGGTGATTTTCAATGAACGCACAATGTTGCCAGAGACCGACAGGCTTTGGAGAAACCGTCTATTTAGATGCGTTGTCACTCATTTGCATAAACGAGTAAGCAATGTACGGGAGATTACCACGGTGGTTATCCCAATGAACCCCCGAGATTCGCCCACTCATATTCATTCACTTCGTGGATATGGTGTGAATTGTTTTTATGTGAACCTAAATTTAGGCAAAAGGGTAATATTTTGCAAAATTCGCCTTTAGTGAAACCCGGCTGCCATGACCGAGAA
Organism: Rhipicephalus microplus; assembly: GCF_043290135.1. Taxonomy (NCBI): domain Eukaryota; kingdom Metazoa; phylum Arthropoda; class Arachnida; order Ixodida; family Ixodidae; genus Rhipicephalus; species Rhipicephalus microplus. The sequence goes on from NC_134706.1 coordinate 78,765,408, forward strand.
TGAATACCGGGCACAGTGAGCTTGAAAACGTCACACCTTAGATACCTGGGGTCGAATCCACAAACTTCACTTTCGCAAGAGGGTTTTCTCATTGGCCCAGGGGCTCCGCTAATCATCTTTCGCATATCGCGATTAGCTGAAAAGCTCTGTTACGAAAAATTTGAGCGTAACATGTTTTTGTGAGTGAGAACCCAGAATGCCATAGTAGGTAAATTGCGCCGCTGCACAAGCTTGCAGCCTGAATTGAAACCCCGCAACTGGCGGAGTGGAAAGTGGGAGATACTTCAATGTTTATCAATTAGAATATGAAAAACGCGAAATAAATACTTCTTTTGCATAGTGAAAGCTATTTTTAGACATATATGATAGCTACGAAAACAATTAATGTTCCGGCGAATGAATGATAAAACAACTATTGCAGCAAGATGAAGCCAAGGCTCGACCCCGGTTAGAAGTTAAACATATTGCCTGCATGGAAGACGGTCAGCCCAGATAGTACAAATAAGGTTAAAGGACATTCTACATTCCTCGTCAGATGCGACAAATCAAGCCTACCTTCTCTATAATCGACAACATCGTAAGAACTGACTTCCCTTGGGTCATATATACCGTTTCTTTGTCTCTGTGCATTCGCAGATTGTGACATTGAGTTTGCATTCGCTTGTTCTGTAAACCAGAGTGCTCGGTTTTCAGAATGTCATATCTGCCATTGCTCCTGTAACATAAATGTTCTCATAAAGATCGACATGGCATTCGTCAGACTTAAACGCTGGTGTCATTTTATGCAAGCGAAAGAAGAACTTCACTTGTTATTATTAACCCAACGCGTTTGACACGATGAGAAGCGTTGATATATACGTCAAATACACTGCACGATATTGGCGACCACACATATTCAAGACGCCCGAGCATCAGAATCGTAGGTCCACTTACAGAGAACCTCCGCGCTACCTACTTTCATCAATATAGCCGGTACAAAGAGTAAAAGTTATAGAAAAGTACAAAAAAGGTGGTTGCGTCATGTCACAGGCCTCGAAGTTTGCCAGGATGGACATAAAAGTCCATCCTTGCAAAAAGAAACATTACGTTAAAAAAAAAACAAGCACCTGTTTACAGTGAACACATAGCCGTGTCACACGGCAAATATAATGTCATTTTCTGCGAATGTCATTCGTTTGTATTCTCATTTGTTTGCTGCCACCCGCCGAAGCTAATACCATTTTACGAAAATGACGTTTTCTGTTGGATGAGTTCTCTTAACACATTCGCATTCGATTTCGGACAGAGTGAGTATAGTCTCGACGCTAGGGACTTTTAGGGATTTGACTGTTAACTTATGTATACGCAACTTTTATCATCTGCAAGTATCTTATTCTTTACTAGATCAACTGATTACTGCTTTGATGACATAAAAATTTTCGCGAAAATTGCTTAAAAAAGCTACTCTTTGCTACAGCGGCTTAACACCGGCCATGTTTCCATTTGCTCTGTTGTTGTTGCTTGCATCGCGGATATTGATCGTCCGATCGCACTTGTTCTGGTGACCAAGGGGGTGACTATACAAATTCACTGCCGCGGTTCACTGTACTCACGCCCTGTCATATCATCGGCCAAGTTGGTTTTTGAGTGTGTCATGCAGCTGTGGCAAGTTGTGTAAGACGGCCGCGTTTATATTTTCGGAGCACCTTTTTACCGATAAAAATGGTTTTTGTGGATACGCACATATTACATGCAAGTTCAAGTATATTTTTATTTCGCCCTATATCTCCGGCTCAAGAGGGCTAAGGTCAAGGTCATCATTTCAAAATGACATTTGTGTTCGTCATGTGACAGTACTCAGGTAAAATGACATTAGTTTCGCTTAATGCCGTTCCTTGTAAATGACAATAGATCTTCTGTGTGACAGGGGTATAAGTATACTCTATGGTATAAGAATTTTGATCGTCGTTGTTGAAAACTTTATTGCTGTTCCGCTTATCTCTTGGAAGCAGCTGAAACTAAATGATCGTCCTTATGCATTTCAGCTGCCGGTTCTTGTCAAACGAACCGTGCATGATAGAACACTTGGCCATTGAGTGTAGAAGGATAGCTAGTTTTCAAAGCAACCGCTTGAATGGCGATAACAGCGGCCAAACAAAAACGCGTAACACAGCCGTACAGTACGTATGGACAGCATTGCCCGTAGCACGCACTTGAAAATAGCCCCTTATCGCAGAGCGAGCACAAGGACAACGGCGATGTATAGCTCGTACTTATTGTTCCGGAAGGACTCTGTGAATGCGGTAAAAGCAGTTCTGAAGCACTCTAAATCATTAGGAGAAGGAAAAAAAACTACCGAGTAATGACGTGGCCTGTTGGGTACATGTATGGAACTGCGCAATGCACCTACAAAAGGTCACGGCGATCGGCAATCAATGCACCAAATCGCGACCGTAGTTCGCACGCCTGGAAACTAACCACGGCAAAAACAGGTTATATCGTGAATCGTATAGCATGTATAGCATTATGCATGGGACTATACAGCTCTCATCTCATTTTCTTTATTTCCATATGAGGAAACAATGACGATGCAAGACATGGGTCTGCCCTTCTTTGACAGTTTGATCGACGGTTTTGCCTCAGTGTAATCACGCTATCGAACCTTTTTATTTCTTTATTAAGGAGAAAGCCTCACATAGGACAGGAGTGTGAAAATCCAACGTCTCGCGTTGACAGCACAGTCGGTACCGAATTCACGTTTCACGACGCCACCGAGGACGTCTTCTCATGACATAATCACTGGCTAAAAGGCAGGCCAAATCGGTCAACGATTGTGACACGCGGATTTTCCTTATACGGTTCATCCAACGTAGAAAAACTACACGCTCACCTTCCGAAACACCAACGGCGTCTCCTGAATGGCGAAAGGACGGCGACGGCTTTCCGAAAGCGGCCGAAATCCACCGTCCGAGCACCGCTTGTTTCACCGTGAAGAAAATGGTCAGCGCGTGTGATCGCTACTCTGGCTTCCTGCGTAATTTCAAAGAGTGATCCCGGAGTGAATGGTGGCCCTAAGCCTGTCCCAAAGCAGGCAGCTGCATACTATCGCAACGCCCTCCTAAGCGCTGGCGCGCATACACACCCACACACACACACAGTCGCTCAGAGTGCCGACGAAAGGCACGTGCCGAACGACCGAGATGCGGCAGCATGCACGCGATATGCAAATAAATGTTTCCTAACGTCTTCAAAGTCGCAAAACGATTCCCTACCCTCTCAGCGATCGTGCCCCTCCTACTGCGCTAAATAGCTGTGGGATGGTGCCCTCTGCGACAGGCCTCGCGAGGTCGGCCAGGCCTTTATAAAACTGGCCAGTGTGGCCACTGACATAACTCTATAGGCACTGCGGACTAAAGTATACATCATAGATGCTTACATGCTGCATGCGTTTACACGAATGAGTTGTTCACTGGTTTTATCACCCGCAATACGAATTATTTTAGCTGTTACGCTGAAGAAGCTTTGTGCCTTAAAGATTAAAAAAGTCCCCGCCCAAACACTTTCAAGAAATGGTTAACTAGTTAAGCTGAGCATGCGGCTACAGGCAATTGTAGACGTCGCAACCGATGACAAAGTGCCACTCGAGCTCTCTAACGACTGTACACAATTGAGTGGCAGCCTAAGTGCTCCTCAAACACGTTATCATTACGGTTATTTACCCCCTACTTTACTTCAACAGCGATGACCGCTCTGATTGCTCCCGAATTGACGGGACTCGAGGCGATTTCCGTAACCCAAGCAGTTGCCTAGGTACAGTTGACTGTATACGGACATGTGTGCTTTTCTGGTTATATTTGTGGGCGATGCCTAACATAAATTTAGATGAGAGTAGCGCCCGTCCTGTCCTCTCATCTTGCGAATGTGTGCGTTGCTGTGCTCCCACTTTTTGTCAACTGTGCACCATCTCACCGAATTTCAAGTTTCGGCAAGATTTCTCACCTATGTCCTGGGACAATGGGTGTGTACCTGGAAGGCAAACGTGGCAATGAAAGCGCCACTGAAATATCTAAAACGACCAATCTACGTGACCACTTGATCCCCTTCTTTGAATGTACACTTGATTCCGTCCATCCTTGTCATTCTGTGTTCCTTCTTACTCTCTATTCAAGACATGACCGCATTCGTTCAGTGCCGGGTAGCCAACCAGACGTGCGTCTGGTAACGCTCCCTGTCTCTCTTTCTTCCTTTATTTCTCGCTCTCAATTGTCAAAACCAGCTGCCGCTGGCAATTATAACAAAGTTAGCCGAAATTGGACATTCGTATTTGCACGGAAGGAAGTCGAGTTTACTTGACTCAATCTGTGCGCAATATGCCAAAGTGCAGCCGGTTAATGCGCTGAATGTACTTCTCGGACCATTTTGGTCGAGTAGAACTCCAGAGACGCGCTCGTTGCTGCGAAACAGTTGTTTGCCGCATTTATTGGTTAATGGTCACGTAATACAAAAAAAATGGCATAACCAGAATAACCGACCAACTAGAAAGCAATAAGCGCCATCGACTGATAATGACAAAGTATTGAATGCGTGTTTCTCACACTGCGGGTTGCGACGTCCAACAACAAGTCCGGTACGTGATTGTGTAATTTCCTATATCGCCAAAAGAATGGTAGTCTGTAGCTACGTGAACAGCGCAGGAGATACAAAAAAAAACAACAAAGAACCGACGTGGACTAGCGCCGACTTTGGACTAAAATATATTTACACGACGCAACAAAAGCGAAAACAAGATTGCGCGCGTGATCACAGCTTATCTATTTGCGCACACAGACGAAAGTGAAACGGGAATCGAGACAATAACCAAAACAGCAAAGAAAACAAAAACTGCAAGAGAACTGAAGGAAAACATCACGAAAACCGACCAGACCACATGCTGATTGAATCTAGAGAAGAAGTAAATTTATGCTTTTTTTTTTAATTGGAGTGATTGCAGGTTTGCAGAGGCGAGTGTCTTTAGGGATAGCCACAGCTTCAACGATAACACGCATCTAAATCTTGGTTCAGTTTATGATGACCGTGATAATAATCACTACCGCCGCGTGGCCGAAAAAATGTGCCGACTCACGATGTCTTCAGTTCGGGTTCCTACAACGTCCAAGTGACTCGGCACACGGAACCACGAACCCGTATCTCGCTCCCGAAGGAAGTGCTTCCTCTTTTTCTTCTGCGTCCCTCATCTGTTGTGTCGTGCTTCACGGCATTGCAGCCGTTTTCATCAAGGGGAAGAAAAAAAAAGAGAGAGTAGGAAACTGACAAACGAAGAGGACAAACACTTTCTCCGACCGCTTTCCTCGACCCCGCAATAAAACTTAACGGAACTAAAAGAACAAAACCAGGCCTTGTAGAGGAAGTTAGCCAGCAGCGCAGTAGCCTGGCGTCTCGCCGTGCAGCCGTCGACACCGACGCGCCTTCGTGACGCGCTCTTCGACCCATGACGCTCGCCGTGTGAGGCCACTGACAACTGCATTGCTGTCCTGGACTCTCTCTCACTCTCCCACTCTCTTTTTCTTTCTCTCAGTAATCCCGTTCAGCTCATTGAGAGGAAGGCGTGCGTCACGCAACGCCGCTCGCTGTTTGCACGAATGGCGAGGCAGAGAGCCCGCAATGTCCTGGGTGGCCCGAGAGGAGTTCAGACGATTGCTAAACAAGCGTGTCACCTCAAGGCTGGTAAAAAGGTGCAAGTGCTTCAAGCACGCTAAAGAGCCTCAAAACTGCAGTGAGGAGCAGTGAAAGTTTCTAAATTGGGTGTACTGATAGTTGATGATAGAAAGCCAGATACACCATGAAACAAAGACAAGAGTCCTGTTACCGTCTGGTTCTGGCCAGTAGCCCGGGTGCGGAGGTTGGAGGCTAGAAGGTGCACTTTTCCCCTCCCCGAAATTTCAATGGGGGTGAGTGTTTCACATAGGACATTTATAAGAAACGAGTGTTGTTTCAAGGCCTTCAACGGGTGCGCCCACTGCGTCCGAAAAAAAATTTCTGGCTGCGCCTCTGGTATGGCTCGCATCGTTTCTCATTTTCTGTGGATACATGAAGCGAGAAGCGTACGGTGGAGCGCTAGTTGGTAAAACGTAGAAGACATAAAACCACGCCTACATCCAGGACACATATTTCCAGTCCCGTCCACGCCTTTTTTTTAACGAAATTGCGTTAGAGAGCTCGTGTCACAGAAAATCCGCCGTCAGCATCGGCACCGTTGGTTGTCAGCAAAAAATCCTCCGTGAGCAAAAAATCGAGAAAAAACCAAATGAAATAAAGAATAAAACTTTAGGTCCCATTGAGGATCGAACCAAGGTGTTCGTGTAGCAATCAGGTGTCCTACCACAAAGGCACGACGTTACTTGCAGCTGCTTCAGAAAAATACACTACATAAATGATATTTAGTGGCAGTAGACTTTTTAACCCATTTTGTTCTACAGGTGTCACGAAGGCGAGCCCATTCACCTACAGCATTTCCGCCTCCATCGGAAATGCAGCAGCCGCAGCCGGGATTTCATCCCGCGACCTGCGGGTCAGCAGCCGAGTACCTTAGCCACTAGATTACCGCGGCGGGGTCATTTGGCGAAGTTTCCGAACGCAATTAGGACGACCACCAATACTGTTGCTGGAACTTGCCGACAGAGAAAGTTCAATAGGAGCTCCAACACGGCACCCACGATCAAATGGCGCGCCGAGACTGCTTCACTCTTTTAGTGTGCTTCTAAACAGCCCCTTTTTATTCCTTGCAATTCTAAACACCAAGAGGTCAACAAAACGAACGACAAAGAAAAACCAGTGTGCTTCTGTCTTCACTTCTAAAATTTCTTTTCTTGTTTTATCTGAAAAAAAAAAGATTGCTTGCCTGCTCACTCCACCTCGCACTGTTTTGTACTCCATCGATCATAAACGGCACAAAAGACAAAACAAAAAATGAATGAGGAATCCCATAGAAGCACTTGAGTAATAAATACATGGCCTTCTGCCCAAGTTCCCCCTCATTTCATTATTCAGAGCAGAAGTACACATGAAGACGCAAACGATGAACGCCCTCCTGAATATTTAGTTTGATGCTATATAAAGACCCGGGGGGTATCTTTCAAAGGCGGCACTGTCTTTAAAGAGGCCACAATTTGATAAAGTAGGGTATCGTGGACTTTTTTATTCGAAATGAATTATCGCTGCGAAAGTTCATCAAGCAAACTACTTGGGGTCACAGTTTAAAGCATCACTTCTCGAATGCATAAGTTCTCTCGGTCTCATCTACATTGAATGTTTATCAGGGTGTATTTGCGATTGAAGTATTGGAACTTTAAGCACCTGATCTGTTTCATCATGTGCCGTCGATGAAGTATCAGGCCACATTGTTACGATCATGTTCCTTTAATGTGTTCGCAGGAACATTTTTTTTATTTCTTTTGCTCAAACGTTTGAACGTGTATAGTTATATGATCTGTTTAGCTATTGTGTCATAATAGACGTCACAGTGAATCACTCGCTATTAGACACATCTTTAGGCCGGGTTTGGCGCTTCGATAGGTGTTTGCACGTGAATATTCTGTCAAACAATTCTACTTGTTTTTAATTATTTTTTGACTCACCGGTGGTTACACGATGTCAAACGGCGCAACGGCTGTCAAATGGCGTCAGCGTGTACAGTTGGTTAGGCTTACGTGCCCTAACCGTGTTTGCCCGGCGCAGTCTTTCTAAATATGGCGCAACCTTCTGGCCACGCCAGTGCCTTCCGACTTTCACCAGGCACGCAACCGCCATCCACCGACGCAAGAGGCACGCCTTTCTTTCTGCTTCTTCGTTTATTTATCTATGTACTCCTTTTTTATATGCTGATCACACACATACAGCATCCAGTCTGAAGAGCAGGACTCCACTACATATTTGGAGGGCCTTTCTGCGACTATTTCCAGAGCACATCGCAAGTACTTTCTTAATAAGTCAAACCCAGCTTAAAGTGTGCTGTTGCGTACAGCGGTAATACTCGAATCAAAAGTTGTACACAACCGACCAGAGCTGGAAATTAGAACCTGTAGGATAGTCTGAAGCTGAAGTGCAAAACGAAACTCTGTTTCTCAATCCCACTTTCAAGTTACATCCACAACAATTGGTCATGATATACCACCCTCTGCATTTGCATCGCGAAATGAATGTGTACAGACTGAAAACATCCTTTACGCATCGCTAGTAGACGTGACACAGGGGACGGCTCGCGTCACAAGCAATGTTTTCAAGGACATTCGATTGAGCGCCAAAGCAAGGCCTCTTTCGTGCCATCATCTTGTGTAGATAGTAGTGGCTATATATGGACGACGCACAGTGATGTATTCGCAATTTGTATCGCTGGTCCTGCAATCGTGACTCATCGGCCAAATGTTTTATCGACTGCATACGGTATCTCGGTGCTGCAGTTCTTCTGCGAATGCATTGCCATGCTGTTCGATGCAAGGACCCTTTAATCCAAAAAACCCGATATGTATGGATCCATTACCTGTAAACGGCCAGCAGTATTAGCCTAATGGACCTCTTATCCACCGAAAACCGATGCACTAACCGATGCGGTTGTTTACCGATTACCCCCAAGGTCGATATAGCGTGCAAAGTAACATTAGAACGCAATATGCAGGAAAGAAAGTGTTCTCAATGGTGCACAATCTGGAGAAGAAGTATCACGCGTGAAACTGCGCACAACGTCATCAAGCCCCCATGCTTTCTAACTAGAAGACCATATACGTCCACAGAAGCAAACATTTTACACGAACGTTCCATTCATTATGAAAGCTGATAGAAGGGATTTTTAAGTGATCAGAAGTGATGCCGACTGTATAATGGCCAGCTTAGAAATGACGTCGATACACCATTTCACATGAAATATCTGTTAAGTAGTGGTCCTTTCGTATGCCTTTGACTCCGAAACAAAGCATTACGAATCGGTTCATATATAAGTATGTGTTCCTGCGCATAGCGCATATAGTAATTCTACAGCCGAAGTTACAAGCCTACACAACTGAAAAGGTGTCCGCAGGTTGCCGATAAAATGACCTATTGGCAAATAACAATTATAATTTGAAAGAAAATAATGAACTAGAATGGAGAGAGAGAGAGAGAGAGAAAATTTAATGCGGAAAGGCAGGGAGGTTAACCAGAAAACATATCCGGTTTGCTACCCTGCACTTGGGAAGGGGTAAGGGGAGACAAAAAAAAAAGGGGGGAAAGGGAGGAAGAGAAGCACAAACACACACACACACACACACTCGCACACAGTAGTGTCACAATCGTTCAACGAGGCGGGTCGCTCGCAGAAACTTCATCAGCGCCTTCGTTGCTTTCTGGCGTGAAGCTCGATCTTTCCGACATTCCAAGATTGACTGTTCAGAAAATGGCTGGTCGTCGAGGCGAGCAAACACTGCTGAGAGGGACTGTCGCTGAGAGCTGTACTGGGGGCACTGACATAAAATATGTTCAATTGTTTCGTCATTGTCGCAATGGTCGCATGTAGCGCTGTCTCTCATTCCGATGCGGCAGGTAAAAGCGTTCGTGAAAGACACCCCAAGCCACATACGGCAGAGAAGGGTCGTCTCGGATCGGGGTAGGCCAGATGGAATAGTAAGTCGTAGGTATGGGTCCAGGCGGTGAAGACGGGTGTGGAGAAAACCGGGCGTATTCCGCATAGACCTTGCGACATCCTGCGCAAGCGTATTAATCTTTGCTGCTGCGTCGCTTCTTGATAGTGGAATAGGTTCCATCACTCCATTTTCGTGAGCATTCTTAGCTGCATTGTCGGCATGTTCGTTACCAATGATGCCGCAATGGCCTGGTAACCACTGAAAAGATATGTCATGTCCTTCGTCTTTTAGGTGATGGTACAGTTGTCGTATTTCGAGCGCCAATTGGTCTTGAGGTCCACGACGTAGAGCATTTTGTAGACATTGGAGAGCTGGTTTCGAATCAGTAAAAATGCTCCATTTTTGTGGTGTCTCTTGGTCAATCCTGCGGAGTGCGCTGCGGAGTGCCGCGAGCTCCACGGCTGTCGATGTCGTCTTGTGTGACGTTCTGAACTGGATGGTTTCGGCTCTTGCTGGGAAGATCACAGCTCCTGCAGATCCTCCAACAGTTGTCGAGCCATCCGTGTAAAGTTTGACATGATCTTTGTATTCTTCGTGTAGCATGAGTAGAATCATCTGCTTTAAAGCTGGCGCCGAGAGCTCCGCCTTCTTGCGAATCCCCGGCACTGTCAAGCGCAGTTTTGGTCGGTCCAAGCACCAAGGAGGTGTTAGTATCCGTTCCGGAGGCGTGTAGACTGTTGGAAGGCACTCACGGAAAGTCAATACTCTCTTACAGAAGGAGGCACTCGGTCGATCTTCTGGAAGCGAAGCTAGGTGGTGGGCAGGGGCGCGAGCAAGGTGTCTAATATGAGCTCTAAGCACCTCCAAAGTAATGTGCACTGTGGCCGGATGATCTTTGGCGATTGCGATGGTTTCCGCTGTTGATGTACAGCGTGGTAATCCAAGACAAACTCTGAGTGCCTGGCCCTGGGCGTTTTCTATTGTGCGTATATTGCTTTTGCAAGCGTTCGTCAGAACCGGCAAGCTATACCGCAGGTACCCCAGAAACAGCGTTTTGTACAAATGCAACATCGCGTGCACTGATGTGCCCCACGTTTTGCCTCCGAGGAACTTGAAAAGTTGTGCGATGGCCGTTAGGCGCTTCTTTAGAGTGGCCACATGGGGACTCCAGCAGAGATTTCGATCGATCGTGACCCCCAAAAACCTGTGGGTCCTGGCGTAGCAGACACTGTGTCCATCGATGGCGATGGGATATGACGTCATTGCCTTCCGCGTGAACGCGACCAGCGCCGATTTCTCAGGAGAAATCTCGAGGCCTTGTTCTCTAAGGTACGCCGATATTGAATTCGCTGCTTTCTGGAGTCTCGCACGTACCTGAGGACGTGTTACACATGATGTCCAGGCACAAATATCATCTGCATAGAGAGATATCTGCACGGAATCTGGTATGCGTTCAACGAGACCGATCAGAACCAGGTTGAACAGTGTGGGGCTCAATACACCACCTTGAGGAACACCACGGTGTGTATAATGTTCAGAAGTTGGCCCATCATCAGTTTGCATAAACAATGATCTCATATGTAGGTAGCATTGGATCCAGCGGTACACTCGCCCACCCAAACCAACTGACTCGAGGGCGTCAAGTATGGCTTCGTGAGAGACATTGTCATATGCTCCTTTGACATCTAAAAATAGTGCGACAGATAACCGTCTGCTCATTTTCTGGTGTTGTACGTAGGTCACCAGGTCAATGACATTGTCAATGGAGCTCCGAAGACGACGAAAACCGGCCATGGCGTCTGGATATATTCTATGGCGTTCTAGGAACCACTCGAGTCTGGCAAGGATCATTCGAAATCACACAAAGTCCTTACGTCAAGGCAACTTTCGTTTCATACGTGATGACGTCAATTCATTCATTTAGCCACATACAAATCCTTCGGTAAATCATACCTAACCACCTACAAAGTCTTCAGTAAGTTCTGCCACGAAAGTAGACGAACACGTTAACATCACTTTAGTCGGTATCAACCTACGATGTAGAATCTACCATCTTGTTCTTCAGCCTCCAAGGTGTAAGCATGCTGTGTTATCTCGCTTTGCTCATGAACTTCCTGTCCGCAAATGCACAGTGGAAGCCGCAAAGCGCATACAACCAGATCGCCCGCTGTGTGTTTCGGTGTAACAGGGGCTACGGTGCTCGGCTGCTGACCCAAAGGTCGCGGGTTCGATTCCGGCATCGGCGGTCGCACTTCAATAGACGCGAAAAGGCAGAGGGCCATGTACCGTGCGATGTTAGTGCGTATAGTGAAGAACACCAGACGGTCACTATTTCAAATCCTTCCACTACAGTGTCTACGATAATCATAGTTTTGGGACGTAAGACTCTAGATATTATTATATTATTATGATGGCCCACTCTTATCCCCCAAATTCTCTCAACAGAAAAAGATGACGACCAGAATAAATATGTGGCGTACACTAATCCACACACATGCGTAACATATATATAATCTAATGTGCCTTGACAAAACAATGATGTAGGCCTGAATTAAGTGCAGTTTACGTACTTCGTTGAATGGAATGCACGTACTTTTGAACCAATTTACGCGCTATTATTACGTAATTTCTTTAAACGGCACTTCAGAAGCTTTCTTCGGATTCGCAAATATTTTTCTTCTAAATATACAAAGAGACCCTAAGTCAATACATGTTTCTTCCTTGCATTGCATATCCCTTAGGGAATACCATCAATTCATGTGCCTTGCACGTGTGCTGTATTCATTCAATCAAACAAAAGAAAATCGAGTTGCATTCCACGCTTTTACTTAAAGACGCATGAAAATCTAATCATGATATTTTTTCTCATCGCAAGCGGCTACGAAGATTGGTCAACACGTATTTTGTTCCGTCGCCCCTATAAGCCCAGACAAGATGCTAAAGGTCGTCTTCCGATAACAGCCGCTTCAGGAGAAGAGAATGAAGTAAAAGGAGAGCCACTGAACATCTGCATGCACTTCTGTAGCATTCCACTACGTTTTTTGCGCTTTTTTTTTCCACAGCAGAGAACGGCTGTGCAGTGAGCCGAGATAGAGCACCTTTAGTAGGAGAAGGTAGAGAGGTCTGCCTGAGCTTGTGCGCTCTGGCCTGCTGCTGTACACAAAAGTTACAGGAAAAAAGGAAAAAGAGTGATAATAAAATCTACTGACAACGTGATGCGCATAAGCAATAACCACGTAGCACAGTAATTTTTATTTTGTGTTGTAGTGCCTATAATGCAGTGCTCTTGAAAAGTCTGTAAGTACTCCTGAAAAAGTCTGAATTTTTTTCCTCTCCTTTTCCGCTCGTATCTATGATCATTTGCCAAACTCTGTAAATGCATTATGTTACAATTAACTTAAGTGTTTGTGTTTTGTACAATGACATGCATTTTTGAAGAACATTTTTGAATGAATCCCAGTTAGCCTCGGGCTAGGGATTCAGATGCATTTTTGACACTGTTTTATTCTGTAAACTATTTTCATGTATCTGAAAATTCAACCCAAAATTTAATTTTAAAAAATGCTCTAGTAGCTGTCACTCATGCTGCCTGGCCGGATACTGAGTGTAATAGGCTGGTTTTACAGAGAGCTTTCACACCGATACCTGTCAGCACTGAAGCCAGGGACTTCTGTTGGGACACGTACAGGGTGCCGACGCACATGTGTGAATCTTTCGTCCATTCGACGCACTCATGATTCGGGATGTTGACAAGGCCGATGTAGTGCGCGCAGTGTTTGGTGCAGGCGACGCCCAGTCTAATGCGGTGTAGCAAATCGGCGTGGATTCGGTTTTTGAAAAATTATGTGAGGATTTGCCTCTCGCAGACGCCTATGCCAATCGCCCCGGTCAGACTAGCACGTCGTTGTGCACTTTCGTATAAGCGATCTCAACGAGGAGTTCACATCACATCAGAAGTATTCATTTCTGTTTCGATTTGTGTGTCTCACTAACACGCCAATGATTACAAGGCGCCTTTGACAAAAATAGGTCTTCCTATCGAAACGACGGCCAGCTTGTCTGAGGCACTTCCTCTGTTTATTCCAGTTATCCCAATACGTGTTTCCATCTGTCGACTGCCATGTTGATTTTTGCCTCCCAGACTACACAGTAAGATATGGATGCCTCAGCGTTGATGTCATAACCTCGACCGTCATAACTGCCAACCTGTCGCGGCTCTTCAGGGCCCGTTCGGCATCAGGCATGTCATCCCTTATATACCGTACTTCCAAGCGTTCTCTCTACGCACTTATTGCATGCACCCCACCTAGCTTTCAGTGCTTGTTCCCTCGGCGCTCTAGGTCTCTGCAGCCATAACATTGCCCATCCGGCGCACGATCAGCAGGCATGCATGCGTCGCACGGCCCACGCTACCACTTTTCCATATTGATGTTTGTTCAGTGCTGGCAAAGAAAACAAGCCAGCACCACATCACCCCGATTTCCACCGAGATGACGGCTTAAGTATACAACCCAACGCCCTCTCTCTGTATGAGCAAGATCCCAAACAACAAAACAAAAAAGCAAACTTCACTCCTACATGAAATCGTCCAGCCGCAAAGCGTTCTCAATGACGCAATATCTTTATATGAGCGCACGCATATGAGGTCGATGGCAGAAGCCACAGTAGGTTATCACAGCCGCTAAACCTATACGGCGGTAATTGGTACGGTAAGTTGAGTGTCGCAGCAGCTTATCTCCCAGGCTCTACTGACGCTTAATCCAGTTCAATTGGACCCTGTAGACTACTTAACGCAACCGGAGTTTACGCGGTTGCGTAAACAACACTCCACTATGTTCCCTCCTTCAAAAGGTGGGAGCGTAGTCTTTATAAAAATAACCGTTACGTTTCAACTTTAAACCCCGCTATGATTATAAGAGATGCCAAATGAAAGGCTCCGTAAATTTCGAACAACCTGGGTTCTTTGACGTGCGGGTAAATTTGAGTACACGGGCCCCAAACACTTTCGCATCCTTCAAAAATGTGGCCGCCGCGGCCCGGATTCAATCTCGCGACCTGCGGTTCAGCAGTCGGGCAGCATAGCCACTGCATAGTCGGGCAGTGTAGCCTTGTCTTGTTACGTCAACCGCTGCATAGTCGGGCAGCGTAGCCTTGTCTTGTTACGTCACAGTGAACCTGGTTGTGGGCACTGCTTCCTCACGCACTGTAGTCTAGCCCCGTGTCAATTCTCGGATTTCACAGGTTTGCTTTGTTAGTCAAAATAACGAGCACGCAGTTAGTAAGTTGTTGGAAACAGCACACTTAGATGCCTTTTGAACATTCCCACTCATGCACAAATACTCACTTTATGATTAGATGAGTATTTGTTAAGTTAAAAACATGATACCTCTAATTACCTCATTAACAAAATACTTTGTAGAGGCTACCATTTAATTGTAACAATGTGAAGTAAGTGTACTAGGCGTTCGTGGTTTTTTTTTTTCGTTGTTGTTGCTGCTGCTGTTGTTGAAATCACGCTGTCATATTGTTGCGACACCCCACACATACACGTGTACCAAAACAAGTTTTACAGCATAACCCCCAGATCAGGTGTACCGCGAAAGCAATGTTTATTTGGTGGCCTAACAAAGGTGCATTCAACTTGTTCACCGATGAGTACGGGCAAAATATTATTGCTGATATTAATGTTGTTTCTGTTGCCTCACAGGGGGATCATGTTCGTTGCTCCATATGTGCAAATGTTTTAACTCAGATATCAGATATGAGATGAAAGAACGCGTGATCTGCTTCGTATAAGAAGCTGTGAGAGAATACTCGTTTGTGAACAGTACGTGCCAATTTAGAGGTCATTTGACACTTGCGAATTTAGACGTGAAATTTCTGTCTGACCGCTAAAGCTTGGGAGGAAATTTCTCCTGCTTTTCTTCATGAAAACTGTAGTATGACGCTTTCATGGACGCGAACTGAGTGAATGAGTGAGGGAGTGAGTGAGTGAGTTAGTGACGAGCCACCAATAAGCAGTCAAATGCTTCTATTATGCTGCATGAACGATGCACGAGAAAATGCTGAGATTTCTACTTGCGGGAACCAATGAGATGCCTTCAATTACCCTTATGGCAGAAAAAGAGAAAGGCACTTGCAACAAAGACAAAGTACGAGAAGTCACAAAAACCAGCTCTACTAAAGGTCACGCTTATCGACAGCTGGCGAGAGTTGACACAATTTAAACAGCCAAGGACACACGCCACGTGGCACACAGGTCCTTCCCACATATGGCACGACGCCCCGCCGCGGTGGTCTAGTGGCTAAGGTACTCGGCTGCTGACCCGCAGGTCGCGGGTTCAAATCCCGGCTGCGGCGGCTGCATTTCCGATGGAGGCGGAAATGTCGAGGCCCGTGTGCTCAGATTTGGGTACACGTTAAAGAACCCCAGGTGGTCAAAATTTCCGGAGCCCTCCACTACGGCGTCTCTCATAATCATATAGTGGTTTTGGGACGTTAAACCCCACAAATCAATCAATCAATCAATCATATGGCACGACGCTTCATTCGCTTTTTTTTCTTTATTATCTGCCTTTGGTAATAACATATTCCGCCATCGACACCATAAAATCACACAAAGTACAATGCACACATGGTGACTGGTAAGTCAACCAGAGCTGTGCTGGTATCGTAGGATTAAAATTCGGGTAAAGTCGCAAGGGGCTTTGTCCTTGACACGTGTCGCCAGCGTCAATGCCGATTCCACCCGGGACAATGTATACATACGCAATCACGTGGAGCCCCGAGATTAGACTGTTACGTAATTTTCTGCTCGATGTTCGTCACATGGTTTTTTTCTCGGCATCCTAATCAACCTAAGATGAACATCCAGCAGGAACAAAAACAGAACGATGACCGCATGATGCACTTCCTTCAAGTACACTTCACCCGACTGCGAAGGCCTCTCGTAGAGGCTACGTGAATAGTTTGCCCAGTCGCAACGTAAGCAAAGCGATGGCTTTCATACGAACGACAACACCAAAAGAAATGATGTGACGTCTGTGCGCATGGTACTAATTCAGGTAGTTGCTGTATCGCACCTACTTTACATGACAAAAAAGGTGAGGCACAATCATCACTCCATTGTTGTATATGCAGAAGGCATATACAAATTACTGCAATGTTCTAATTACGAATCAATCAATGCATGAGTAAATCATTAGCGCGAATACTGACTGGTTCAGCGCCTGTCTCAGAACAACTCGCATGCGTTCCGTTCACTGAAATATTTTACCTTTATTTAATTTTCTTGCTCTCCTGGTTATTGCAAAAAGAAAGCAGGCGTTGATAATTTATCCGTCACCGATCTTCCCTTATAATTGGGGAAGCTTGCATTGCAGCGAAAAACGAATCTAAGCTTCAGGCTAACGTTTGAATATTTACTTATGTCCAGGATTCCAAAACAAACAATGAAATCATGCAAGAAGCGCTATACTATGGGCAATGCACCTTACATGACGAAAAAAACGGTATACATTCCGAAGTAAATGCCCGGTTTTGCACGCCAGCTAAGTCATCCCGCGGGAGCGTTGAACTTGGACGCACGTATTCTGCGTATCTCATTGCGCATTCATAGCATTCAACGTGGCAGCTTGCTTGCGAAAAAACAGCCAGCGCTCCGGAAGGGCAGCCTTACGATGTCCCACTGCTGCTGTTAGTCTTGGTGCGCTAGAGAATGGGAACACGTGTTCTGACCTATCATTCGTAACGCGGCCATCCTTCGGGTGTTCTCGTGGACACTGAGGCTCAAGACGGCTCTTGCTAACGCTTCTATTTCTATTAGACAGTACACACTTGAAAGAATGAAGTTTAAGACATGTTCCGTGGTGGAAAATGTGACACAAGTGCGCGCCGCGACTTGAGCAATGCAGTTGCCGCAATTTACGAAGGAACATAATAAAAATGTTTATAATAATTGTTGGGATGTAACATGCTATAACCACAATATCATTATGAGGGAGTTGGTAGTGGAGGGCTCGGCGAATTTACAGTCATTTTCTGTTCTTAACGCGCACTTTCATCTAAGCACAAGGGCCACTAACACTTTTGTCTACATTCGTATCCCGGTGGCTGCCACCACCAGGATACGAACCCACAACCTGCTAGCCAGCGCTTGAACATCATATAACCACTATATTTCCAAGGCGGTACGAAAAAACATAGAGACCATGCATACATGGAATGCTGGCTGTGTGGAAGATTGGGCGCGTGTTCTGTCTTGTGTCCTTGTATAGAAGTTGAAGAAGCGAATACAGAAAAAAAGTGATAAACAAAAGACCAGCTGTGATATCCTGTTTATCAACCTCCACTAACGCTACTTGAAGAGCTTGAGACGATAACTCCTCTCCTGGCCTCAGTCAAGCTGTTTTAATACAGTCTTTAGTCCAGGGGACCTGGCTTATTGTGTGTTTTTTTCTAAACATAAGGTGAACCAGTCAATAAATAATTATTTATTTATTTATTATTTAATTATAAATAATAAACTGTGTGAATGAAAAAAGAGGTACAAAGGTAGGGGGAGAAGGCAGCCCCCCTCCCTCATCAGTACCCCGTGTACTTCCGCTGAGTCGTACTTGTTCAGTCAGTACACCTAAACTGTAGAGCTATGGCCCCACCAGCTCTATACAATAATGGGACCCAAAGACCACTGATATTAATTGCGTTCAAAGCCAATAGCTGCCTATAGTAACGGATCACTTTTCGTATTTCGTGGGCTCTCATTATTAACAAGAAAAAGAAAAGGCGAGCACGCAATTAGTACGTTGTTGAAGACAGCGCTATTAGATGTCGTTTAAGTGTGTCTACCTGTGCCTCATTAACATTTGAATGATTAGGTTAATATTTGTTGTGTTAGTAACATACTTTGGACTAATTACTTAAACTTAATTACTGAAAAATTAGTAGCGGCTCCTGCAGTATATAGAAACAACATGCACTGGGAGTCCTTCGCTTAAAAACGTTTCACTGTCTTTAAATCGTGCTGTGTTACAGCTGGGACCCTCTGTATGTTTACAACAAAGAAATAGAACTGAGCGGTAACAAATATCAAAAACGTGTTCAGCGCCAGCATGAGTGCAGTGTTGAAAAAGAAATTACTGGCCTGAAATTCTTCGATTTTACTGACCTCAAAAGTGCGTTCTTTTTTAACCATGTGCCTTCCTTTATACTATTTTCATCCCATGGCAACCATCCAGTTGGTTTCACTGTACAGCGGTTGTCTGTTGTACGCATTGAATGTCCAGCATCGGTTAATTTCTTTCGCTTGATGCTAACTAAGATATCAGCAACCCCTGTTTGATCCTGCACACATTATACCATCCTCCAATCTCTTAATATTATTCCTAGGAATCTTCCCATGGGAGTGCAGAAAGTGATAAAGTCATTAGGCTGCCTTTGGCGACGTATGTACATTGATGCCTACCACCATATGTATAACATAGTGGTGGCTTGTTGCACTGTGCGACAGCAGTGGGCGGTGATTCAAATGGTTTCGGAAGACGCAAATGGTTGCCGATGGCCGATATACTACCGGCAGCTTAGGCGATGGTGTTGCGTTTGGCGAGCCACCCTTTTGCCGCGGTCACCGGATCTAAAGAAAGGCTGCCGCCTCATTTTGTGGAGATAAGAAGCAGCGCAAAGGGAACCTGCTCTTTTCTATGCACTGGGCGGTGCGTGGTTGAAATTACTCGACGGAGCACCGCTGTCCTTGAAAGTCGGCGTGGTGATGCAATGCGTGGTGATGCAACACGTGGCGTCTACGTGCACGCCAGGAAATGCCACAATGCCGAGTTTCCGCCGAAGATGGACATCAGTCCACCGCGCTCTGCGTCTCTGACTGTTGGGCCGCCGACGCTCAAATCAGCACCAGACGTCCAGGCATGGGCCCTCGGAGGCGTCTAGCCCGCGATTGCCGTTCGACAAAGCATAGGTGGTCGACCAGAGCGACGATCGAGATGAGACGCCCCGCTCGCTGGAAGCAAGATTCGCCGGAGGAGGCAGAATCGCCGGGACCATACACGTGTTAGGTTTGTGTATGTGTGTTTGTTGGGGGCGGTGCCAGCATGATGACCCTCGTGGGTGCTGTGGTACCTTTTATTGGACAGTGCAGTATGAGCCTATTCCCCAATCTAAGGATCTGGGGAGATGAGACTGTTTATAACCAGCCCGCGCAGGCTGCTTAATGTGCTTGTTCAATGAGTGCTTGTTGAATGAAGAGCTTCTCAATGAAGAGCTTCGGGCCAGAGAGCTCTTGCCATGTAAATAATGTAAATAACCCCCCCCCCCCCTACTAAGTTCAACCTCCTCCTGCCTCGCCATCTTCATTCCGGATCTCCGGTGCCTGCAAACCCCGGTCGCAACAATGGAGAAAAGAGAGGACACTTACAATGTGGTGTATCCTATTCAGTCGGGAAATCGATAGATCCGCGGTTGGTGCACAAGTATAGAATACGCGTGTCGACTAAAAAGAATGGCGTTAGATGTGTCGACCATGACTCTCACGGAGTGTTATGCAATGTTTCGCTTGTGAGTTTGGTTTCTCTGCCTCGCCGCGGTGGTATAGTGGTCAAGGTACTCGGCTGTTGACCCGCAGGTTAGGGGTTCGAATCCCAGCTGCGGCGGCTGCAATTTCGATGGAGGCGGAAATGCTGTAGGCCCATGTGCTCAGATTTAGGCGCACGTTAAAGAAAGTCAGGAGGCCGAAATTTCCGGGGCACTCCACTACGGCATCTCTCATAATCATATGGTGGTTTTGGGACGTTAAACCCCACATATAAATCAATTCGCTTCCTTTGTAAAGATTTATTCTTGCGCGTTGGCACCAGTGCTAAATGAAACAGTCAATGACTATTAAATGGAAAAGCAGCGTAAGGGGTACTGCTGTTTAAAGAGGCCCTGGGACCCACTTTTTTTATCATAATCTGTACTGCCTCGTTTAACACTCGAACATTCACAAATAAGCTGCCGGAATTTGAACACTTCTCCTAACACGCGAATGGCCTGAGAGGCGAGTTACACGGGCACACTCACAAGCAGTGACGTAACAACCAGCTGGCTGTGCGGGTGTCTACATGCCCGCGAGCGATATAGTTCCGCGGTCATCTGTGGGTCAAATCTAGATACTTTATCTTTCTTTGGCTCTGCACTCAGAATTAGCGACTTGCAGCGGCTGAAATCGCTAGCGCACGACAGCACCACTCCTTGCAACATGTGACGTCACAGGCGCCAAGGTTAAATGGCGGTGGCCGGCGATGCGCAGAGGTTATGGTCGGCGACTCCTAGGGCCTGTTTCGCACTGAAATATACTCTTTATTGGCCCACTTTTTCTATCTGCATAGGCAAAGTAGACTCATTAAGTTCAGTTTTCAGTGAAAGCCACTAATTGTTGGGAGACCACGTCATGGCCCCTTTAACTAATGCTGTTAGAAGAGACAGTTGCTGAATCGAGCCATTTGACTAAGAATCCAGATACTAAAACCTAAACAAGGCCCCATCGCGGTGGTCTAGTGGCTGAGGCACCCGGCTGCTGACCAGTAGTTCCCGTGATCGAACCCTGGCTACGGCAGCTGCATGTTCGACGGAGGCGGAAATGCTGTAGGCCAGTGCGCTCCGATTCGGGTGCACGTTAAATAAACCCAGGTGGTCGAAATTGGCGGAGCCTTCAACTACGGCGCGTCTCATAATCATATCGTGGTTTTGGAACGTTAAACCCCACATATCAATCAAATCAATACAACTTAAACAAAGAGATAAAACGAACAAAAGATAAGCCGCCAGATTTTTGGTCTTTTTTGTTCTAATTTGAAATGTAACGCTGCCATTTCTCGGCATCTACAATGCCTAGGCCACTAGAAAGCTCTCTGAAATCCGGCAAAGAGCAGACAGGAATACCATAGCCGAGCTCATTGTCCTCTAATGGAGACAGCCTTGCTTCAGCCGCAGTGCTTCCCCCCCGCCCTACCCCTTTCTTTTCTCGTGAGTCGAGCCCGAAATAAACGGAGTTTTCAATGGTTACAAAAGTGAACTCCAAACTGCGATGTGCTTCTCACACCTGCATTTCAATCTCGGCTATTCGGGGTAAGAATTGGAAATATATAGCCATGATTCATCTTTCCCGTTTCACGGGCTTTTTTTCATCAGCTTGAAGAAACGTCAGCGCTAAATTAGTACGTTATTGATAATAGCAGAGTGATACGTGTTTCGAGCATGCCTTGCGTATACCTCATCGTCATTATAATAATTAGTTGATTAGACGTTAAGTTGGAAGCTTAATTCAGAATAAATACTCAGCGACGTCAACGAAAACAGTAGTGGCGCTTACTACAGTGTTTTGGTTTGTTTCGCGTGAAGCCGTCTCTGTATTTTGAAATCCTGCCACGTGGTAGCTGAGACGCCCAGTATAGCTAACGCTCATTTATTTACCGCTGCACTGCAATCTACGAATCTGACCAAAGTCGTCAATGTCACAGGCATCTAGGGAGTCTACGAAGAACCGAGCAATTCAAGGCAGCGTGCATCCACTTACCTAAGAATTTCATTTACGTCTCTTTGCTCTTTCACAAGGCCAGCGTCGGCGTTGACACAAACGCGGACGCCACGTTCTCCGCAAGCAAAAGGCCATAACAACCGAGCATATCGAAAAAAAAAGCAGATGGAGTTGAAGATATAGTAAAAGATAATAATAATAACAACAATATAATAAAATAATATTGATAATATATTAATAATCAAACAGAAAAACACGAATAAAAATAATAGTTTTTACCTCGGTGTGGAGTGCACGTCGAAGAAGCTCTTTTAACGTGTTTTACCACTTGTTTGAGGTCAGCACAACAGACGCGATCAAGAAGAGACCTTTTGAAGCACTGCCGCTTTGTTTGTAGCTCAACAACAACTTCGCAGCTTACGCCAGCCATGCGAAACGCGTGTTGTACCCGAACAAAGGAAGGAGTCAAGACTCACAGCAGCTGCAACAGGGCTGAGCAGTCATTCTTATTAAGGCCTTGTTACGAAATTCGAATAAAAACAAACGAATGAGGCACGTTCTTTGTGTTTGTTTTTGTGACCGGCGAAGGATGGAAGAACAAGTTGTGTGAAAACGAATGCGACACCCCCCCGCCTTCACAGGAAATATTCATATCTGAGATAGTTTACGATTGCACTTTTTTTTTCACCGTTGAAATTATTTTGCTCTTGTCCGGCTTGCATGCTAAAACGTTTTAACGCGACAAGGTTGAAGAGCCGGCGTCACAGATATTTGCACTGTGATTGACGGTGCCATTGGTTGTAAGCGAAGGATACCAGCCAAATAGCGGGTAGATGGGCGAGGCGCCAATCGATAGAGGAATGAATGAAAAGTATGTATCTCTCCAGAGGGAACATTGCACAAGCGTGCCAAGGGGGGGGGGGGGGTCAACATTGAATAATGGAGGACTCCAGGTTTCGGGCGTTATTCTTCCGAATTAGGATATCCAACTAGTCCCAAAAAATTGCGCTTTCTGATTGCCGCTGCACATTGAGTTTTTGAAAGCCATATTGAACGACTTCGTTGCCCGCTACAGGAACATTACTCTTTGTTTTAGTAAGCTTGTCACCAATTTATAAAGAAAACGGTGGTACTGCGAGCTGTTCCTTTCACCTGCCATTATGATTTTTCAGTGAGTGAATATTCATTCACCATTATCATAACATGCAAAAACACCCGCGCGCGCTCAGGTTCGGTACACTGAGAGTAGAGGAAATGCAGTTAAGACATTCACGTTCTAAGAGCTGTAGCGTAGTTAGAACGTTCATAGTGTTAAGTTTGGCCTGGAAATTCATCTGGGCAGACGCCATGTGGCGTAAGCCGGTCCACTGGAGAGGCTCTTAATCCCTTCGGCGCCCAGTCTGACAGACGCTGTCAAAGATTTGAGCTATTATCCAGACCCAACAGCAAGCAAAGGCGAGTGCCCGTCCTTCAAATGCGGACCCTTTTGTCGTCCCTTCAAGCAGAAGCGGTGACTAATGGACTCGGCGACTCATCGGGCAAAGGAAGAGCTGGCGTGACCGGCGACAGAGCTGACGGCGGAGCGGCGCTTCTTTAATCCTCAGTCAAGTAGCCGACCGGCCGACTGCCATGCCCACCAGGCATTGTCCCTGCTGGCCGGAGGAGGAGACGTCGTGTCGCCGCGACGCCACGACTAAAGAGGGCAACAGGAACGGCGTCTTCCTGAGACTGCGATGGCCACCGCAGATCGCCCCGCTAATTGGGCGAGCTGTGCGGCGGACCCTTTGAAGTATGCTGCCAGGATCGTGGGAACTCTCGAATAGCGGCGCACACACGACGAGGAAAAGCCCTGCTGGCGCCACCACAGTGCAGTGTTCACGTGGACCTTGCATGCTCGCCCCCCCCCCTCACCTGTGTGTGCGTGATTGGTGTTCGACTCGAAGAGCAGGAGCCCGACAGGACATAAAACGACGCCGCAGAGTGCTGGACGTCGCTCTGAACTATGTAACGTTCAACCACCACGCTCGTGGTTTGTGAAACCACTAACCTTTCTGTTCTGTAAATATGTGTAAATAGTGAGATAAACCTTGTTCTGTTTTCCGTATCCTCCTGCGTTCCTCTTCCTTCAGACCCTTACAACTGATGGCAGTGGTGGGATGCCATCATCACCTGCAACTTCTTCCTTCCCCAACCTTTACAATAGCTACAACAAAATGTCGATCGGTATGTTCTCCATGGAAAAAAATACAACTACGGCGTGCAAACGCGAATGCAAGAAAAAAAACTGGGCAATATACAAACGCCGAGTTTTATTTCGTGTTTTCTTTTATTTCTTTTATTCACCTACATAAAAAAAGAAAAATGAAACATTTCAACTGTCATATCTCGGCTATTCTAGCACGGGTACTTAACTAATAGGAGCTGCTATAGCATACATAACGCCTGCGCAGTTGAGTTTCTGGTTCTACTTCATTTGCAGTCGTAGTGCTCCATCTCGCTTTATAGTGTGCGTATCCTTGTAATCTTCTGCCATGTCTGCATTTGTCAGTCTTACCATTTGGAATTGATATTTTTATTATCGTGTAGCCGTCATCGTAGCAATTACAGACGTCGCTTGCAGACGCTGTCAACGCTGGACTGTAGCATGAGCTGTTGAGTTATACTGCGTTGCGACGAGCAGTAATAAAGATTGAGCGAAAAGCAAATAAAAAAGAAAGAAAGTATGAAAAAAAACTGCCAGCCTGGACAAAAGCCGATTAGGCCTCGAGGACTTCGAATTTACTGCCGGATACGACAACCGTTCGTCCAGCTTTGCGCTGGAAAGTTCATCATGTTGAGCAAGCGTGGAACAGGATGCGCCGAGTTGCCGAGACAGCTTAGCACTAATCCACGATGCTATATATATAACAATTCTCGCCCCACGTCAACACACGCACACAGCACTAACCCAAGAAGTTTACAACGCCACTCGCAAGAAAGACGTTACTTTATTTTGTTTTTGTTCCTCGTATCCTCTTTCCCTCGTGAAGCCTGCCTTTCTTGACTCCTTGGGGGTTTGACGTCAGACCGTCGTATCGTCTTTCCTCGTAAAGTAAGCTGCATCCCTCGTAGGGAGAATCTCGTAGAAAACGGTGAAATCGAACTGAAACACAGGTCGTACATTTATGGCAGACCTGGTCTTATTTGGCGCTGCTGAGCAAAACGCAGAAAGCCCTACACTTGCAGCTCAATTTGCTATAGAGGATCTGTCCACAGGGTAATCAGACCGGATATGACAGAGAATCAATCGATCCGATATATCTAATTTATTTGGTTACATACTGCCGGCATTTTATGAAGGCCTTAGATCGGAGTGGGACATAAACAAACAACCTAGCAACACAACACAACCTCTAGGTAGTCAACAGCGTTGCACATTAGAAAGAGGGAAAGAAAAGAAGAAAGACAGCGCGAAAAAAGCAATGCATGTACTAATATGGCAACGAGTTTTGTAAAGTGAGCAAAACAAGGGAACAAAACTCTGCGACAGTCAAATCTCATATAGTAGAAAGAACTCACATTACAAGTACTCACACAGCCCATAGTACTCAGAGACATTGCGCTCGTATGGTACAAAACGTTGAACAAAAATATTACGCCATATCCACAAAGTAAACGAGGATGAAAGAGCTTGCTGAAGAGGTTCAATCTGGTAAACCGCCAATCCTCCATAGATCAACTCGACCATCATACAAAGACGTGCCCTTTCAGGTGTAGCGAAGATTCTAATGATTGATATTTATTTATTTTCAATACTACTAACCCCAAACATAGGGGTTTTAGCAGGGTGGAGTTTTACATCCCAAAATCACCACATAATTATGAGAGACGCCGTAGAGGAGGACTCCGGAAAATTAGACTACCTGGGGTTCTGTAACGTGCACCCAAATCTGAGCACACGGGCGTACAGCATTTTCGCCTCCATCGAAAATGCAGCAGCCGCCGCAGCGAAAGTTATTGGGCGTTAAACTACAACAATTATTTCTGTTCTGAAGGTTAGAGCAGCCAAGCAGGGTCGCATCCCATTCTTCCCGGGTGTACGGTTGGGGATAGGAGGTACAGCAGGGTTGCACGGGCAGGCCCACACCATTTGGTAGATGTCCGAAGACTTCTCCCCACAATGTGAGCAACTGCCGGAAAAGGCAGGATCGAAGTGTCTGAGTGCAGCCGAGCACGCCATAGTGTTCATGACAAGACGCAAACAAAGGAAAATCGCTCTTCCGCTTTACTTCGGCCTTTGCATAGGCATGCATAATGGCTGTGGTCATATTGGTAATATAGCACTATTTCGCGGAAAGGATACACTGTATTGAATTCGAGGTCGTCCTGGTCGGGGGAGGCGAGTGGGAATGCCCGGTGAAAGAGCGCGCGGGCGGTGGCGTCGTCGGCTGCCTCATTCCCTTTTAGTCCCACGTGAGCAGATGCCCAGACACACAGTGGGGAGCAGGAATTCCCTGACAGTCGGAACGTCGAGGTATTCGGTATATAGGCTAGGCACGCGACACCGGTGTTTACTATGTTTCGAAAGGCCTCTCGAGAGTCAGAGATGATGGTTTCCCACCTGGAGTGACAAGCTGCCTATGCAAGGGCGAATTCCTCCGCGTGAATCATGTCTCCGGCTGGAAAAGGGAAGAAGAAATGAGGAGAAGACAAGAGAAAGGGAACCCCGAAAAGAAACAAGCAAGGCTACCGAGCAACACACTTCGCGGAGGCTTCGCAGCCCTAAAGCGAAGCTGGTTTAGTTTCTTTTTTTTTTTTCAAGGTTTCATCCTGCAGCATCGGTTTAGTGGCAATGCTGTTCGATCTTTACTGCTGAGAAAACCTTTCGCCAACGCGTACGAATGCGCCGGCAGTATTCGATGTTACGTCGGAAACGATTCGTAACCGCGCATTCGTGTACTGGTGGTGTTATAGTGGACGTCGTCAGATTTTCTAATTCCGTCTATATCACTGTCTGGTCCCTTCTGATTGTTTAAAAGGGATCTTACAGCCTCTGAGATCAGTTAGGAATGCAGCCGTACTGTAAGGCACATTTTCACGATATGCTCAGATAACACCGATAGTAGCGCAATTATAATAGGATAACACGAAATTGAACTCACTTTCTCCGAGCTACACCAAAAACTCGCCCCAAACTCGCCGCTGCTCGCTTTTACAAATGAAAAAAAAAATCAATTAGTGACGTAGTTGGTACAGCAGCGGCATCGTCTCTGATGTGAAAAGAAGGAGGAGGAGGAAGGGAAGAAATGAAAGGCAGGGAGGTCAACCAGACGCACGTCCGGTTTGCTACCCTGCACTGGGGGAAGGGGTGAGGGGATTAAAGGAGAAGAGGGAGAGAAGTGAAGGGCAACGTGTGTGTAGATGTGACCTTGTCCATTGCACGCTTATAAGCGGTCGCGTAGTCCGGTCGTCTTTAGAAAACTTAGCAATGCCCACATCGCTTTGCTGGCCTGCGACGCGTAGAGCCATGAACCAAGGAACATTCTCTTCGAAAAAAGGTCCACTGTCTAGTGTCTCTAACGTTTCGCGTAGCAAGTTGCGTTCGCTCGCAAAACATTCACATGAACACAGTAGATGTTCTACTGTCTCGTCAGTGTCGCACGATTCACATCGGGAGCTATCCGCCATTCCTATGCGAAAGGAGTACGCCTTTGTAAAAGCTACTCCTAACCACAGGCGGCACAGTAAAGTTGCATCCTGGCGGGAGAGGTCCGATAGAACTTGAAGCTTTCTCGATGGATCAAATTTGTGTAGGCGGCGGTTCCCTACACGAAATTGACGCAAGAATAGGTTGAACTGAAGAGGACGTTTTCTGTGATGCCGTTATGAAAGAGTCGAGCCACCCACACAGTTGAAAGAAGCCAACAGTTTGGATTTCGCCCCCCCCCCCCCGCCCCTGAACGACGATATGATTAGGACAAACGCCGCATCTGAGGAAAGACACCGATACACGGATGTTGTTGCATTTCTCTGGTGAGCCAAAATACCCTTTAGTCGGCCGAGCCCGAGTCGTGACGTACACCGATGGGCTCCTGCAATTAGGAGCTCCCCTGGTTGTTGCGAGGGCTGGCCCTTACCGGACCATCTCATACTTATAATCTGCAAGTGTGAATCGTGAAAGTTGGGAGGTGTGAAAATAAAAGACCATAAAAGAGAGGATGACGTCTTGTCATTTTTCCCTACCTTCATAGAAATGCAGCCGCCGTGGACAAGTGTTTTTGAACTGCGCACCACGAATCCTTTCACATTAAGCTACCTTGACGGCAGATAAAACACTGTTCCCCACGAAGACTCTAAATCACGCGTACGTGAATATAAATTCCTTCTTGAGTAGGTGGTAATGGCCACTGTGAAACGTGCCTCTTTTATTTTTTTTCAAAGTTACTTAATTGAAATGAGGTGAACTATAAGTGGTCACAGTGACATCTCTTATATTTTAATTCTGTATTTATAAAATACTGCGGACAAAAATTCCAAGCAGACTGAGCAAAATACATACCAAGAACTAAAAACAAGGTTGCAAATTGGTTTTTACAAAGTGATTTTGGTTGTAAGACGAAAAACAACAAGTTGGTCATGATACAATTATAAGGAAGCAACAAAAGAACAGTATTTGCGCAAATGGTCATAGGTGTTCGGAGAATGCTTCCCTTAGCTTATTCCAATCAGATATAGTTTGTGGAAAAAAGGAGTAGCGAAAAGTGTCAGTCCTTGCGAAGATTGGCGTTATAGTTATAGACAATGAGGATAGTGGTACCGAGTGGGTCTGCTTATCAAGGGGAAAACATACGCTGCGATGTCCAAGGATAGCCTGTGGTTTACTATGTCGGAAAGAAACTCTAGACGACATTTTTTTTTCGCGTTTGTAATAATTCAGTACTACTTGCAGTTAGTGTAGTGTGGGAGTCGGTTTGTCTAATATATAATATAAATAAACCGTACTGCTTTCCTTTGAACTCTTTCTAGGTTTTGAATGTTGATTTTTGTGTGGGGATCCCAAACTATGGAGGCGTACTCAAGTTTTGGCCTAATTGAGGAAACGCAGGACAGGAGTTTAACACTAAGCAGAAAAGTCTTGAGCTTGTGGCAGAGAAGGAATAATTTCCGGAAAGCGGCAGAGCAAATGGTATTTATGTGTATATTTCAGGATAAAGTACTCGTTAATGTTACACCTATATTTATAGGAGGCTACTTTAAGCAAAGGTGCTTCAGCTAAATGGTATGTGTAGTCTAAGGGGCTTTTTTGCGCGTTATAGGGAGATACACACATTTATTTGCGTTAAGAAACATACCCCATTGTTCCCATCGTTTTGAGGCATTACCCAAGTTAGTATTAAAGTCGCATTGGTCACTAATGCAGGTTACTTCTCTAAACAAAACACAATCGGCCGCAAATAGCCGAATTTGTACAGGGGTGCTAATTACATTGACAATGCCGTTTATGCAGACCAAGAACAGTAGGGGGCCGAGTACGCTCCCTTGCCGAACGCCAGAAGTCACCGGAAGGCAGCCGTATTGTTGTTCTCCCACCTGAACGTTTTGGCTGCGGTTGTAGAGATAAGCTGAGACCCAGGATGTACATATTATAGGTATATTAATTAACCGAAGCTTAATAAATAATTTATCAAATATCTTCCAAGTGTTTTTTTTTTTCCATCAGTTAGAGTCAATGATACGAAATGTTTATTTCGGTATGTTACAAATATTACGACCACCAATCCTCAATGCTGCGCAAGCTTTCTTAATCATTAGCACTGACGAAATACAAATTGGAAATTTACCTAGATCGGATATTTGCTCTTCTATGGTTGGACAAAGAAGTTCGTATCCCCACGTGATGCAATTGAGCGATGCCCATTGAGCATTCTGTACACTTGGTAATGGAGCGGATTTTTTTTTTTTTGTGTGTGTGTGTGCACCTATTGTAAGGGCTATCGAGCTCAAGATGTATACTATATAAACTTGGTATACTAGATGTTTACTATATAAACTGCGAATGCCCAAAGTCGCATCTATCCATTAGTAACATTAGAGCGTATAGCTGATGCTCCGCTCAACCGCGCTATTACTAAATAGCCATGATGTGACCCAACCAAGGCTATACAATACAAACGCAAGTCAGGTTAGTGAAAGAACAAGCAGCCAGTGTGGTAATTAATTACTCCATAAATGGAAGAAAGAAGAGGGAAGAAAGAAGAAGATTCGATGGTTTAAAAGGGTTGAATCCCTTTCCTTCTTTTTTTTTTTTTTTTTGTCGCAAAGAAGCTCCTCGTTCACATCCTGTATGCTTCCACGCAAAGGGTGCGTCACAGCCATTCCGCCAGCGTTTCATGCGATGCGGCTGGATCTTCGAATCTGATCGCATTTGCAGCACGCAAATCGGTGCCTTATCGCCAACCTTTAACAAAATCTGCGGGTGTCATGTAGCGACACCTCCTTTATAATTATAACCACAGTGTGTGAGTAAACTCACTTGAGAACTTACAAACGACATTCGTAAGCTTTCATCTTCGAGACTTAACCTCGGAATTCTCTCCATTTCCCCCCTTTTTCTTACGTTCGTTCCTTTTTTTTCTTTTTTATCTACTGGCCTGCCGGAAATCTCTCTTGGTTCACGACTCCCCTTTGCGCCATCAAGAGAAGGGAGCAATCGCCCCGCGTAATCCGCCCACGCTCGCATTACTGAGATAACGGCTCGTCTTGCGGATGCTGCGACAAAGACAGGAAGAAATAATTCAGTGCAAGGCTTGTAACTGCGCCTTTGAAAAACGACCTTCTGCACTATACGCTGAACGCCGACTGCACTACAATGTCAGTGGTCTCTTCGAGCACAAAGATAAAGATACGGGCTAGACGAGACGCAAGTTGGAGGAATTACTGACACGGCGTCAGTTTGCCAAGAGATTAAGAAAGAGAGAGGGCGGTGTTACAGAAAGGGTGCGGTCGTGCGATAACCGCGTGTGTCAACAGCGGCTGTCGTTGAAGCGCGTCGGCGCACGTTTGCCAGTGCGTTAGGTCAAGCGTCGTTCCAACTAGGTCACGGCGGATGGGGGGGTTGTTTTTTTTTTTGTGTGTGTGTGAGGCACAAATGTCGTACAACGCCGACTCGTCGACCAGAGAAAACAAAAGCGTCGGCAGCAATCATTAAAACTCTCGTGTAGGGCCAGTTGGTGCATGCGTCACAAAACAAGGAGACGCAATACACCCAGAACGAAAAACACATCAGCCGAAAGGAAAGACGGTCTCTCGCAACCAACTTTCGTGTTGAAAGTAGATCCAATATATACCCAAGACACGTTTTCCTTTAGTCTGTTTTTTTTTGTCTCAATGACGTGTATTCCGTCCTCGTATTCTATCACACTCGGATACACAGTTTTTTTTAAATGTGTGTCGTTAAGAAAGGTGAAGGGGGGTTCCTTTCCGTACTTGCTTCCTGCGTCATTCTTTCGCTAGGAACAACGACGAGCGACGACCATGCAACATTTCGCCGGGAATGCCATCTTACCAGGACCATTCGATGAAGCAGAACGCTATTGTAACCCCGCTTCTACAAGCAATTATTAATGTTACATAAACCTCAGAATAGAGTTGATTGAAGACCGCACCTTTCAGGGCCTCAAGTGTTGGAACAGCGATACGATTGTGAGACTCTCCATAGAGAGGCCTTCGAAATGATGTTCAAAACTCGGGGTTCAGTAAAATAATTTAAATTACATAGCTGTGTTTCGCATTTCGCTTCCCCGCAACCTGTTCGCTGTCAAGCGATATAGCAACCTTGCATTCGTGCCTACAGCCGCAAGCCCTACGCTACTGTGCTACCTATCTGGTTAACGGCGACAGCGCCACGGCCGCCACCAAGCAGACTGAACAAACTGACCATCGTCGCTTTGAACTTTTTCTCCATGAAAACTGATCTCCACATCGCCGCGTCACAACGGGAATAGCTTGAACCGGAAACTACGACCAAAGCACGGCTCGCGAGCGCATTGACAGCAAACTACTGGCCGTGGGATTGGAGCTTCCTAAAATTACCTAGAGGGGACTGTGGCGCTGCGATTGTTGATCGATCATGGGAATGATATGGATTTGCCTGTATATGAATTGGCCTAGTCTTCGTGCTTGTGGGATTCGAACACACTCGTGGCTTTGTTTATTGCGGTGTTTTGGTTTTGTTTCGAGTAAAAGGGGGAAAAATACCAGCATTTCGACGGAGTGAATGATGATGAATGGGGCGAAGAGCCCTTCCGGACGCAAGGACAGACGGATACACGGATGCACGGACGGAGGAACGGAAGTGCAGACGGACGCACGGATGGATGGGCAGACAGACAGACGGACGAACGAACGCATGAACGGATGGACGCGCGGACGGGCAGACAGACGAACGAACGGACGTACGGACTGACGGACGAACACATGGATGCATGGGCGGACGGACGCATGGAAGCACGGACGCACTGCTTCACCCCACTCATCATTCACTCCGTGGATATGCTATGACACCGTTTTTATTGACATGCGATGCAATTTTATGACCTTGAAAACTGGCGCTACGACATCGACACGGGACATACAACCCACTGAGCAAGGAGCTTCGCCCCTAAAACATCCTTCAACTTCGTTACCCCATTTGAATCGGTGAGACTAAAAGGTTACGGTGGTGAAGCGTAACTGCTAAAGCTTTTCTCATTGTCGACACGTGGTAAAGCAGCCACAAGCCACGCGAAGCCAAACGAAGCCGAAAGTACGAAAAATAGACCAATTCATGTACTATACCCATCGTGCTCATGCTCGCTGAAGCACCGCGCGTCGCAGCTCCCATGGACAGTACCGCCAGAGTTCCCTATAGTGTTTAAAGCGGTTGAGCGTGTGTCAGTGGACGCTGTTCTCCGTAGCTGCTACCTCATGTTGGCTTCAAGCTTCCTTTCATGCTTGAATCATAGCATAATGACTGAGCATGCCATATGACTATGTTGGGTATCATTCGGCAGAAAATGGCAGCAATAGCGGCCGGCTCGCTTCTCTGTAGATAAGTATGATTCCACCTGCAGAATGGAAACTGATATCCGTTTCTAAGAAAAAAAAAACCAAGGTGTTTCGAGTCGCTGCAAAAGTGAAAAAGTAGCCCTTTTTAGGGATTCGAACCCAAGTGCCACTGCATTTATGTAACAGTCGTTCCATGTCATCTGAGATATCAACAGGAGCCGGAAAGAATCGTTAAGAGGAACTTAATGAGTCAACAGTGGAAAGCACAGTGACGATGTCGTCACAAGCTTTGGATACTTGGATCTCGTCAGGCAGATGACATCTGCCTTTTGCCCTTGTATCCGAGACATACATTTGTCTGAAATAAAAACAACAACAACAACAACAAGCAATGTTTTTCTTGCACAGATTCAGAAGAACAGTGTTATCGGGTGTATGACACTTTCATTTTCCCATCATCTAGGAATCGCATTATAACAGATAAATATGCGTTTTAAGAAATGTTAGCCCGCCTAAACACACGTCTTAATTAAACAAATAACGGAGCGCGTAAGCTTAGTACGTCCATAAAACATAAACAAAACTGCAATAATCTTTTAGTTCAATCTGAATACATCCATTGATTGTCCTGTAAAGCATTTTCACAGACACATTAAATCGCAAGAGCAGGTTTTACGGGCTACAGTGATGAACGATTGCCAATAAAGGAAAAAAACGGATAATGACAAAACGTGCTCACTCTCAACTGAGATTTTTTGTTTTTTTCAGGAAAACATGCTTATACAGACCAGTCGGTCTCAGCACAACGTAGCAACTGTACATACTAAGCGAGATAAAGCATTTTGTTAAGCATGCAACATAAACTTGACAATCTCAATTATGCATTCTTTAACAATTGTGCACTTTAGTTTCCAACAAGGCCACGTACAGAGCAAGTTTATGTCATTAGACATGCTATAAACAACGTGTAACAGCTCATCGTAAAAGAATTGACAATGGAAAAGGTTTAGAGTAGAGATAGAAAGAAAATGTGAACACAGGGTTGAACTCACGACTGAATTTGCCATTGAAAAAGAACAAATATGGGCGACAATGAGTCTTCAAAACTCTTCACAGGTGTTACTCACCCCTACTGGCCGCAATCTCCTCTTACGCCTCGGATATACCGTCCCACCACTTGAGATTGAAACCTGCCCCACGTCCTTAGCGCCTGCGATACGTAAAATACTAACTGTTCATCCCTTACCACTTAACATGCAGCCCCAGCATGACAAGGGCCAGCGCGAATCCCGCGTACGATACCTTAGCCGTATTTTCGAAGACATCCCGGAATCGCATACTCTCTACACGGACACAGCCCAACTCGTGAAGGTTACACCTCGGTAGTGTTAGATGGCACCGATTCTCTGCAGGACTCGGCTGTAATGCGTGGGACACATGCCGCTCACGTAGAACTTCTTGGAGTCGCTCTAGCGATACGATACGCTATCCGTGTTCACAGTGAGGTGTGAATATTGACAGACTCGCAACAGGCATGTCGGGCCTTCCTATCAGGACATGGCATCCCAAGAGCGGGCCACCAAATTCTCAATCAAATTCCACTAACTGAGTCAAACAGTACTTTTCGCATTCATTTACTCTGGACTGCTGTTCATGCCTCTCTGCCGGGCAATGAATGCGCACAAGCTGTTGCCCACGAAATTTCTCTCCGGGCGGCCCGGCAAGGCGAGGCGACCATTTCCGAGTGGGGGGATCCTCTTCTCACTTGCAAAGACATCCTTCGTCACTACAGGAACGTCCGTCGCACTCAAAGTGACCCACCGTCATCTTTCTCGCGAGAGGAGGCAGTAGCGTTACGCCAGCTACAGACTAAAACATTTCCCAATCTAGTATCACTTCATAAATTCTACCCGCAGTGCCATGCAGACCGTTGCCCCGGCTGTGAAAACTCGCCGACGACCTTTCATGTCTCGATCGAGTGCATTGCGAACATTTGTCCTCCTTTACCTGCTTACTTCACCATTTACGTAACGAGGAGCTGTGCGATGATGCTCTCCGCAATGGACCTCCCGTAGTCCTCCAAGCTCTGATACAGCGGGCTCATCGATGGAGTCGTCCTAGGGACCCCGGACTAGGGGTTCCTCCCACGCCCTCCTTCTGCATGCTTTCGTGAATAAAGACGTTTCTCTGTCTCTCTCTTCACAAGTGTTGCAAAACAACAAAAATCATGTCTTTTTTAAAATAAATATGCTCTTCATTTAAAAGAGCGAATGTTGATTGAGTATATTTAGTTGTGAGTTCAGCGCCATGTCCATTTCTTTTTTTCTGGCTGTATATACTAACGCTATTACGGTGTAAGCTATTTAGCGATTAACATGCACCAACTGAGCCAAACTCACAACTTCCGATCGTGTATCAGTCCATGTGTCACGTTTACCGCTATAATACCCACAACGTTGGACACTTCCCGCCATAGTTACGAGTGGCGCGAGCTAACACTCTCAGTTGCTAACCCTAACCAGTTATTCCTCTAAATGTGACTAGGTTTATCATCCTCCCTTGGCTCTATTGACCGAGTACCATCATGCGGTAGCAAAGCAAACAGCAGGATTACAGGGACTTGAATATTAAATGAAGCGAACAGTGGGACAACAGCCATCGTAACTTAATCGGTGGTCTACAGGACGCATTATGCAAAAGTTTGACTCGGTCTCATAGGACGGCGAGTCTTATTATTAGTGATTCTTTTTCACTAATGTCAGGATTCACTGTTTTTACGCTTTACACGGCTATTGTAAATTCCCTCTTCACACCATTTTGTTCAGTAGTAAAACACCTCAGGCCCGCACTCCGCCGTCACCGCCGTCATCACCGTCTAAGCTTCTTGCGCCAGACATGCGCACCGAGCAAAACAACAGGTGCACGCTGCCGACAGATGGCTCGAGCTGCGTGGCGCTTGTCGCGTGCGTCGCACACTCACTCGCTTTTATAAAGAACAAGTGTGAGTTTTACTTTCAGAGTATGTCCTTCCGAGAGATAAGAAAGACAGTAACGTAGGAGAGTGGTCATAGAGCTTCACTGGCTTTTTGATTTTTTTACGTACACCGCGGACAAAAAAAAAAATTTAAACTACGAAGTCTTCTTCCTGCATTTCAAGTTTCATGATAAACGACGAGTACCTATGCATGCACGTATCAAAGTACATACAAAGTGTTGCGTATTGGTGGACCAACAGTTACATTTGTTGAATGCTGAATGGAATGTCGAACACAGAGGAGTCGCTCAGGTGCTCGGAAAGCTCGGTATTCGAACGAATCAAAACGCGAAAAACAACAATACAGTGCACAGTTTGCGACAGGGATAAACACAGTAGGCTGTGCGTGGTATCCATAATTCATCAAGAGGAATAGCGCGGATGTGATGCTTGCGTTACGAGTTGTCATTCGAAATTCAAGCATCATTCAACTTGATTTTCTCTCACGCATATGGCCTTTCTGGAATAGGAAACACGGAACGCACCGAGCCGTAACACTCCGCATTGGGCACAAGACGACCAAGGCAGAAAATGATATCGCGGGGTTGTGGCGGAAAGAAATCTATCGAAAACAAACTTGGTCCGAATGCGAAAACGAATGCGATCCATTTCTTAGAGAATAGCTCGTGTAAAGCATGCTGTCGCGGGAGGAGAGAAAAGATAAACTCCGAAAACTGCATACGAATGCACAATGCTCACCTCATAATGATTTTTCGAAGAAGGCAGACACGGTGTCGCCTGGTGGGCAGCCAATGCCTCATTCCCGTCTTACACGTACACCCTTCGTTCAAACACGTGGCTGTCAGTTTGAGAGGTGCCGTAGTGGAGGGCTCCGAAAATATCGACCCCTCGGGTTTCCTTGACGTGCACGTAAGTATAAGTACACGGCTACGCTGCGACATGTGCCGCATATTAATTATCCGGTGAGGCTCTTGAATATATGTCTGTTTCGAGGGTGCTGCTGTTGTGTAAGCATTGCTGCCATTAGATGTCCGGCCTTATTCTTACGAAGTGTAACACATTACCTGTCCCACAAATAACATATATGCAGTTACCATTTTTATACTTTCCCTATATCCACCCTTTATTTAACACACCCTAGAGGGGTATTTAACGTATTAAAATTTAATAAAAGAAAATGAAATGGTATCACACGCAAAAAAGAAGCCTGTGGCACGACCGCCTATAGTGAGAATGCAGTGGCACTGCCACAGCGCAGAAGTTCAATTTAAATTAAACAAGGAAGCATCATTAGCGAGTTGATGCTGTTTCTGAGAATCCACGCGTATTTGTTTAATTCCTACTACGTTTAGGCAAAAAGTATTCACAGGTTAATTTTGCTGATCGGGTTTAGTATAGTATCCCAGCAATACTTCTACGTTCCTATAGAAGGCTGGAGGCTTACAAACAGGGTTGAGCTTGAGGGCAACGCAGCGTGCAGTGGAAAGGAAAACGATAGGTGTAAACTAAAGAGACAGGATGAAAGCATAGCACGTCGGGGAACAAAAGAGTGTTGAGAACATCATACTCGAAATCAAAATGAAAAAAATCAAGACGTAGCACAGGGCACGTAGCGCGCAGACGCGATAACAGCTTGTCATCAAAGGTAACTGACCGGTTTCCAGTTAGGTCGGCAGATGATATTAAGATGTTTGCGAGGTTAACGTAGCAACACCAGTACAAAACGATGTTGATTGGCAAGACCTGGCAGATATATTTACCCTGCAGTGGGCTTATTCAAGAGAATAATAATGATCATTAAGCAACACTCGCACATGTCCACAACAGTTATTCGGTGGACCAGCGAGGTGATCGAAAAGGAAAGTTTCCGCCGATGCCCAATCACCCTTATAGATAGCCCGATTCCAGATCCTCGGAGGCTCCCAGACGCACAAATAGAGTAAACAGCCCGGCAGCACTCTAATATTTACCAACTAGCTCCCCTAGTTGTGCAGCCATTTCTCATTGCGGAGGTTAACCTAGAAGAACTGGTTTGGGTAGCAAACCAGTTCTTCTAGGTTAAGCTCCCTGTCTCTTCCTTTTATTTAT
The DNA here is from genome assembly GCF_043290135.1 of Rhipicephalus microplus. Lineage (NCBI taxonomy): Eukaryota > Metazoa > Arthropoda > Arachnida > Ixodida > Ixodidae > Rhipicephalus > Rhipicephalus microplus. The sequence goes on from NC_134706.1 coordinate 78,803,632, forward strand.
TTCTGTCTATCTCTCTCATTGCGACCGTAACCCAAGTAGCATGCTTGAGCGGTTATAGTGTGAAATGCTCGTCCGATACATAGTTGAAGAATTGAGGTGCAAACGCGTGTTAGGTTTGAAGCCGAACTTTACACCCAAGGGCAAAAGTTTTTTGTTTGTTTGCCTACACGCGAGACTTGTTTTCTATCGGTCCGCGACCAACAGCTGTAGGAGCAGGGGGGTATTTGTGGTGAGAGGTCGCTCCACCTAACGAAGAACCGAGCCAAAGCCCTTGGTCAAGAGACGCGTTTCGTTCGCTTCTTCTCACTGACATGGTTCATATTAGAATAAGCACCTGCGCAAATTAAATTCATCAGTTTCTTATTTCAATAATTTATCCTACGAACGACAGCTTCATTTACACGCACTTCCAAGGACTTTCTTTTATTCTTATCTCTACAACTAGCCCTTACTGAAAGTACCTGCCTGCTACCACATTCTTCATCACCGTTGCACTGGCCTTAAAGCCCACTTTAATTCATTTTATTGCGCAACCTATTGATAGCTTGCACATGACGTCATGGTGGCACAACAGAAAACTAACATGGCGGCTTAGATGACGTCGAGGCAGCATGATCACGCGGCGATTACTCTGTTTCTGTGGGAAAGACGTCACTCAAACGTTACTTGGTCTTTGTGCATTAATAACGAAGGGAACAGTATGCGATGTACTTAAAACACTAACGTGACATCGTAAAGTTTGCGTCCCACCTTGTTGGTGTTCCAAAGATGCTTCGGTGACGTGAGTGTGAAGCAGCTGCCTGCGCATACCAAAGCTTTTTCCAACGGCTTAGTAACTCGACATTGATCGATTGGTATGTGCAATTTGACGTCCCAAAACCACCATATGATTATGAGAGACGTGGTAGAGGAAGGTACCGGAAAATTGAACCCCCTGAGGCTCTTTCACGTGCACCCAAATATGGGCACAAGGGCCTACAGCATTTTCGCCTCTAGTAAACCCGACGTTTATGAAATTCGAAAAAGAAATACATCTCCTAGATGCACACGTACCACTTGCCCAAACTAGCTCATAGTGTGCAACGTCAATTCTGATCTTTTTTTTTTTCAGAACTTTTTTTAAACCAGGTATGTGTGCATCACTTAAAACTTTCAGATGACTTGGCAACTTGCAGTACCTCTTGGTGTAAGATTTACAAGAGAACTAATAATGACACACTCATTCGCTCGGCTAGATATTTTCTAGAGAGTGCATTCCAAAGAAATCATGATATCAGTCAATAATGGCAATATATTAAAGAAGTTTAAGCACAAGAATTCATCTTCTGCGTTCAAAGTTGTGCGATCTATATACATTGGATGTGAGGCTGATAATCTGAAGACCAAACTAGCAACTACATGGTGACGACCATGTATACTTATGAGCAATTTTCAGCAAATGTTGCTTAAGCTACACTAACACAGCCATCATAAGGGCGAAAGTAATGAAGGAGTGTCCTGTAGTGGCCACAATAGATGTGCCGCGAGCCACTTTATTAACTTTTGTTTTAACCCATAGATATCACATGAATCGACCCAGCAATTCTTAGCCTCATTTAGATGATGCGAAAATTTACTCAAGCACTTACTGGTGCATTTACTGGGTGTTCTTGTGCGGTGTTCTATAACATGCACAATAATAACAATAACTACGGCGCAGTTATAAGAGATGCAGTAGTGGAGGGCTCCGGCACTTTCGACCCCCTTGGGTTCCTTGACGTAAACTTATGTCTGAGCACACGCGTTTCAAACATTTTCGCCACCATTGAAAATTCGGCTGCCTCTACCGGTATTTCACATACACATAAATCTAAGTACCAGGAACTCTATTATTTTCGCCTCCATTGAAATGACACCACTACAGCAGGGATTTGAATCTTCTCGCTGAAATTGTATCGAGTGGTCCACACTCGGGCGATAAGAGTAAAATTTTCAAGGACGTAAGCCCCTGGAAAATACTGACGCTGAAAAGTACAAAGCGATGCTCGGCGCCACCTTAAAGTGGCCTGTACAAAAATTCAAGTATTTTTTTTATGCTTCTTCACCTGAAAAGCTAGATAATGTTGTACTTACCTCCTGTAACACTGCTTTCTCCTCAGTGCTTCAATACACCAGTGGCGAGCACGTTTTATTTTTTGTTTTGTTTTTTTCGAGCCGGTGAAGTTTGATGACCACGTGGTTCCAGTATGCCAAAATTCTTCCAACACGGCACGGGGGCTACGCAACGCACGAAATAGATGCCCCCGAGCGCCGACTCAGGATATTGACGACGCCTGGATACTTTAGATGAGTCGATTCCGTCACAATTTCACAGCACTACTTCCGCCTCCTCCACACATTCACTCGAACGAACACTTCACAAACAACACCGCGTTGAACACGAAGCACCCAGCCACCGACTCACTTTAAGTGCGCCCACTCACGATGAATCCTCTCACTGCGAAACCAGTGCATGGGTCGGTCGAGATTCGAGGCACATGAAGGTGATTAACGAGCGGAGAAGGTGGTCACCAAATAACAGACAGGGGTAATCCCGTCTTGGGCGGGATCATCGGCACGATTTTGGCGGGCCGCAATCGATAACAGTACAAATGGAAAGGCCGTTGCGGCGCAAGCCGCCTACACAGCGGCCGCCATCACTTCAGGAACAGAAGGTCACGCACACAAGAACTTGGGAAGCGAGGAACGCGAACCACAGGCGCACCGCTGTACGAGCACCATCCGAAACCTAACGAGCGGCGCCGGCAAATGCGCGAACCAAGGAGCGCGTGCGGCGGGCGTGTGTGCCGACGCCGGCGGCATCCGCGATACTCTCTCCGGCTATTTTTGTCATTATTATTCTTTTTTTTTTCCTCTGCCACGCCGGCCTCGCTGAAACGATGGTGACGACGGCGAGAGAAAACGCGAATGTTCATCCTCTTTTGCCCAGGCCATCGCTTGTCTCGTTATCGCGCTTGCTCCAACCCCTCAGTCGGAGCAGCATCACTCGGGTCTGCTCGGGTCGACTCGGACGTCCTTAATCCAGCGGCGGTGGCAGTGCTGAGTGCGTCAGTGTACACACGTAATCCCAACAGTTTTCTGCGTACCGTTGCGTGCCGAGAGCACAACGTTGTACCGCAATAAATGATCAGCTAACTAAATGGTTAGTGGGTTTTTAATAAAAGCACACACGCAGTTATAGCAAGAAAGCCTTGACAGTCTAAATGTTTGTGCACAACATGGGTTCTATTTTGATTGCGACTGGTAGGGATCGATTGTTGGCGGCATGGTAAATTGAAGGGCAACATTACACTGTTGAACTTCCCCACGCTACGATAGCTATAATCGTGCGTTTTCAGCAATGTAGGAGAAGGCTGGCCTCAGTGACCAGCAGCGCTCGTACAGTGGCTGAGTGGACGCAAGCTGGCGCTTGAGTCGCTTGCCAAGGAGGGCTGGTGCTGGAGCGTTTCAAGTAGAAGGCCGAGGGGAAAAAATTCCAAAGCACATTGCCATGGGTTAAGAAGAGGCTCCCGACAGTCTCATCAATTATGACAAAAGAATCAAATTCACAGCATATCCACGAAGTGAATGATGATGAGTGAGGTGAAGCGTCTGTCTGTGCTTTTGTCCGTCCGTTCATCTGTCTGTCCATCTGCCCGTCTGTCTGTCTGTCTGTCTGTCTGTCTGTCTGTCTGTCTGTCTGTCTGTCTGTCTGTCTGTCTGTCTGTCTGTCTGTCTGTCCATCCGTCCGTCCGTCCGTACGTCTGCTTGTCTCTTTGTCCATCCGTGCGTCCATCCATCCATCCATCTAGTGAACACTCCAAGTACCGCAATTTTGCATCTCTTAATCGTATATTAATCATATACAAGTACCACCATCCAGCTGACATTTCAAGGACCAAACGAGAGATGGATACTTACTACTACTACTACTACTACATACATTGGGAACGCCCGACCCACGGCTTATGGAGCTTCGCCCATAAAAAGCAGTATTAAGAGCAACTTAAAACATGGTGATATGACATGAATATCGGACAGTTGACGACAAAGAAGGATGAATGATTCTGTAAAGGGAAGATAGACAAAGATAAACTTGCCTACACACACGTTAGCAATACAAGCAATAAAAACAAATATGCAAACATGGGACCACTTGATGCCCCGCCGCGGTGGTCTAGTGGCTAAGGTACTCGGCTGCTGACCCGCAGGTCGCTGGTTCGAATCCCGGCTGCGGCGGCTGCGTTTCCGATGGAGGCGGAAATGTTGTAGGCCCGTGTGCTCAGATTTAGGTGCACGTTAAAGAACCCCAGGTGGTCAAAATTTCCGGAGCCCTCCACTACGGCGTCTCTCATAATCATATGGTGGTTTTGGGACGTTAAAGCCTACAAATCAATCATGGGACCACTTGATGGTAATTTGGAAGAACTCCGGAATAAAAATCGAATAGACATGGGGGTAAGCTGCTTGTACCAACGCGGTGTTCAAAAATATTCAGATAATAAAAAACTTAATATGTTTAGTTCCTAAACAATACATGGGAACCTATTATGACGTTCATCATGAAGACTTGTGGGCTGTACTAACACAGTCGAAGCGTTAATTTTGGCGTATTTCAAATTTTCAGTAACAGAAGTGTTCCAGTGTGGAGTAATGCTGCAGTAAAATTTCTTTTCCGTTTTCATTTTCTGTATTTTATTTTTTCTCTGGGAATGCTTCATTGAATCCATTTTTTCATTTCGACATGTGCCAAGGATCATAAGTGCGTCAAAGCACGCACTTAAAATTCCACCAAACGACAGTCTTAGTTCATCATTCACAAAAACAGTTACGCCATCCGATAATTCATCATTCAAAAGGGTAGCATGTGCGCTATTTAATTACCGCATACGCCAATGAAAAACCTCCGATGTGGAAAGGCATAGCCCTTATTCATAATTTGGAACCGACAAACAGCGCCTGCTAATATCCTCATTCTCTACTTACTCTCTACAACATGCATTCACAATACCCCGCTAAGGAAAAAAATATTAATGATTTTTGCCATTCGCCGATAACAGCCCCTGGTGCACGGCACGGTACAGAAATTGTCCGCTGAGGAAAAGCTTTAGACTAAACGAACTGATATTGAGCTCTGCCGCGGGGGATATGTCCGGATGCTATTACGTTACGGCCCGCGGCGATGGCTTTTGATGCTACCCGTTTTTATCTCGAAAAAAAAGTGCCGTGTTGGTGCGTGCTTAGCTCGAAGCTTTCCATAAGCTTTGAGAAGCCGCGTAGCAAAACGACGCCATAGCAAGAACGAAGAAAACAAAAGGCGACACAAAAGCCTGCCGAGTTTTGTATGCTGCCTTTTCCTCCTTTCCGGGAATGAACGGCTCCCGGTCGATGACGACGATGATTTAGCCAACCGGGAGAGAATAGGGAGGACCCCAGGATCGTTAAGAGTGTTTTGCCGCAAACACAAACTGCGTGGGCATTGATTTCGAGGTCATTAAGTCACAGACGGCGTACGCTCGTGATGCGCTGCTAATATTCTTCTTTTGTGAGGGCGTAATCGCTTATGGAGACATTATGGAAACCTTAGGGAAACTTCGAGCGGGAAAAATGAAAGCGTGGAATGAGTGCGGAGTGAAAGTCTAATGGGTAAGCAGTGATAATCCGTGACCCCGTGACCGAGGAGTACACTTAACGTGAGCCTGAATGTTGTTGACTCGACCGCGCCCTCACTTGACCTGACAGCAGTTTTTTTTTTCTTTCGATTGACTGCGTGTGTCGAAGGACGCAGTCATTGAGAAGAACAAGGTACACTAGAGGGTAACTGGCGATAAGGAATGTTCTGTCGTGCACAGACTCGGCGTCAATGGGTCTTGTGGTCAAGGGGTTAATATAGGCTTCACAACTGGGTGAGCTGGTACAAGTGTGCATTCGTGCTAACTGCACTAACAGAGGGACACCAGATTAGAGCTGGTGAACAGTTGTGAATAGGTGAATAGGTGTACCCAATATAGCTCTCTAGTTGAACCAGAACCATGCACCTGTTGATATACTTGAAGGGCCCCTGCACGACACCGAGTTCAAAGTTCAGACGGTGGTTTCTTTCTCGCAGTCACAATCTTTCCCACTTAATACCACTTATTTCTTCATAAAACACGCGGAAGTTCAGCGGCAAGTGTTGAGACAGCCAGGATGTCGCACTTTTTGGCTGTACGCTGTTTACCTCCCCTTCCGCAGTCGCAAATGTAGCGAAACGAAATGAAATCGGTGTATCGCGCACGATGGTCATGTGAGACAAGTAAGAAAGGGTATGCAAATGCATGGCGAGACGAGGTAGAAGACTGTTGACGAAATATATATGTCGCATATCGAACGATCAAGAAGTTTTCTCATATTGACGTCTCGTCAGAAAACGGCTGGCGTGACAAGTTTACAGTTGCGCACCGATGTCAACAGCAACATGGATAACATGGACTCCAGGAGCACTAAGCTGATATGAAGCGTTGGTACTCGCGTGGTTTGTAACTCTGGACACTGCTGCGTAAAATCAACTTCAGCGGATGGCGCCTAACTCCAAATGACGGTAACCCGAAGTGACAGTTGTATCGCATCAGTGATTATGCAATGTTTAAAAAATTTGCGTAGCTAGCACTTCAACCATAATAACGTTTCACCATCATTTGAGTCTGTTTGAAAAGTAGTTGCGAGACCCGGCATGGCTCCGTGGTACAATACTTGTGTGCCACGGAGAGTGCTGGGGATCGATTCCTGCTGGGACCCTGACATCATTCTGTGCATTCGTCGGGTCAACGCTGCTTATGACAGATTATGACAGATAGATAGATAGATAGATAGATAGATAGATAGATAGATAGATAGATAGATAGATAGATAGATAGATAGATAGATAGATAGATAGATAGATAGATAGATAGATAGATAGATAGATAGATAGATAGATAGATAGATAGATAGATAGATAGATAGATAGATAGATAGATAGATAGATAGATAGATAGATAGATAGATAGATAGATAGATAGATAGATAGATAGATAGATAGATAGATAGATAGATAGATAGATAGATAGATAGATAGATAGATAGATAGATAGATAGATAGATAGATAGATAGATAGATAGATAGATAGATAGATAGATAGATAGATAGATATGCTCAATGTGCCTCAGGTTCACCAGAAATTCTTCGAATTTATAAGCGTGTTACCGCCGCACCTTCTACGCCCCTATTTATTGATGTGAAGCACAACGGGGTCAAGCTTTTCCTGTACGATACTTTTCATGTACTTTTCATGTACGGTCAAGCTTTTCATGTGTGTCATCATCGAGTTGAGTAACTCCTAACAACCTTGGGTCGAAATTGTGTCAAAAAAGAAGTTGGTGCACTGTCCTGTGGCAAACTGCATACCCCGTCATCCGCTTGCACGCACGTGCGCACACGTGCAACAAAAGAAGCCCGTGCAGAACGAGAAATTTTCGTAGCCGAATGAGAACGGTAGTGTTGCAAGACTAGCGAAATGGCTGCGCGTAGGAGGCCATTTATTCAAAGCATTTGCTTTTAAAGACGATAGTCCTTCTTGGGGTACTTCGACGCAAAAATTTTGATCCGTCTGTTTTTCTGTCTGTCTGTACATTTGTCTGTTTGTCCGTCCTAACGATACCACAAACGGCACCAAACGATACCCTAAACGGCCAACCCCATCTGCAGCGCCCACCAACATTGCTCCAAGTTTAGCATTCATACTTGTGTGATTGTCAATTAGGAAGGAATTATTGCTCAATTCTGAGGCACCGTAACAATATTTTGTATTTGTGACTTTATACTAGAGAAGGCATAGAAAAATAATTCTGAGTACCATAGCGTTTGTCACGCTGTGCAGACAATGCAACGCGATGCTCAAAAAGGCAAGTGTTTCCAACGCTTTGCTAAGACGACACGGTGGTAGTATCTGCCTGTCGCTTTGCGTTCTCCACCTTATAGCTTTCAAGAAGGGCGCGCACGCCTTCCTTCATTTGCGAAGATAACTGCAAGATAGCACTCGTGTCTAACGTGCCTCGATGCGCTCGTTAGCCTTCGCTGTACGGATCAAGATTCTGTAACGCAGCACCTCCAGAATACAATTCATCGATTTGCTCACGCACAACATCAAATAAACGTTTTGTTCCCTCTCTCAAGACGCAACACTATCGTCTTTCGACGACATTTGTAGATATGCAGATATGGGGCCAATTCTTTTTTTTTTGTGCTTGTGTTTCCTGGAAGATCAGCTAATTTATGCTTGCTGGGGGAGTAATTCCCCCAGGTGTTCCTAAGCAAATGGTCTTCGCGTGGCATCCTTTCCCCCTGATGTGGAAATGAGTCGCTTAAGGATGACTTGCTGATATCAATTCTGACGTCGGTGCCTTACGTTTAACTTTGATTTTTTTTTTGCAAGAGTGGTCAAGTCTTTGCCAAGAAGTGTTTGAATGTACTCAAACGAAAAACTGCAAGATTGGCGTCTTCGTTTGGCAGATTCGTCAAGAATACGGAAGCAGCTACAGAAGAAAGTGTGTTTTCTTCGTGAGTCAAGACGGCTCAAATTAAGCCTATACTTTGTCAGCTCAATCCTGCACGCTTTCTCTCACAACCATTGCACATACCGATGACGTATGAAACTGTGGTGCTTGATCTAAGGCATATAATTATTTATATGAAGAAACTAATTTTTCCTTAACATAAAGCAAGCAATACTCTGATTTTTACATGTATATAATGTTGTAGACACGTTAGGATAACAATACAGACTAATTAGTCAACCTATTCGTTTTATTATTATAGTCCCGGACGACCAAGCATACTGTCGCACTAGAGAACCCATAAATAGGAGCTTCTAGAGACAAAATGACTGGCACAGATATATCCATACGTAAAGGTATTTATACGTAAAGGTATTTATAAAAGGGTCTTCCGTATTTTGTTAAACCACCCCCAGGTTAAAAAAATTACCTATTGTTTCAATTCCACCACAGAGCACGCACAATGGCGAAAATGCCTGAGCAGACCTGTGTTTGTAGAAATTTATATTTGGTACCAGGCAACGCAGCCTTGTGATGGCTACTTCTTGTTTACGAGTTTGGCAAAAGGCCCTTTGCCTGGGATATAATAAATGGCAATATTCGGTAGATTTTTTCAGTGCTGTACCTCTAAAGACATCTGTAAACGTACGTTTGTGGAATTGAGCAGCATTTATATACGCGGATGATGGAATGTGCGGTAGAATCGGTCCGCTCATTGACGACTTAGCTAAGGAATCGGCTATTTGATTTAGAGATAAGCCTTTATGTCCAGGCACCCAAACTGATCGGACTTTCCTTAAATGCGCAAGCACTAGTGCAAGCGGGATTTATTTGAAAGACATACGATCGTCGTCTTCAGTCTACGAAGAGCTCTGTGCACACGCCATGCAGATGCTCCCAGACGCAGTTCCTCAGTTAGCGTGATACAGCCCTTCCTTCCCCTGAAACGTCTGGTGAGAAACTTCACTTGCTTTTAAAACCTGTCCGAAACACTTCTTTTGCAAATTAAACGTCTGGGTAGGGCCGGTTCTTCCACAACCGATTTCCAGGCTGGTCAGTACCCGCCCCTTCGTCGGTTTGCCTATATTGTTCTCCTGCGGGTAAGTTGATGTGGCAGTCGACCTTCAGAGCCAATGTCCGTTTCGCCGATGGCCGTTGAATGACGCACCATCGCGCTTCGCATGGCAAGAGCATCATCAGCATTGAAGGCACCTGTGCACAAGCGTGCAAGTCAGGAGCTGGCAGCAAAATGAAGCGCTTGCCCTGTTGTAACAAAAATTGGTGTCACCATGAACTATATTACTAAGTGTAAAAACTCGATTAGACCAAATACGGTCAAAAACTCGCTTTTTTTTACCTTCGCTAAGGCATGCGAAAGTTCGCGTCACGATCAGCTGACGTCACCTGCTGTGGCCTTCATCGAACGGCCCAGAGTCAATGAGGCACAGTGCCGTACGACTGTTCCACCTGCAAGGAATCGCTGATATGCACGGGTGGTCGGTTACTGGAATCGCCTAAGCGTTCCTAGGCCATTCGCGGTCACGCAACTGTGCTAGGAGAATGTAAACAACAGATGGGATGGCAGATGAACACCATTCGAAAGCCTTTGAGCACAAAGCAATAGACTCGCCTACAAGAATTCTGCGGTAGCTTGTTCAGAATAAGTCAGATCACAATGTTCTGAATGGGACGGCAACTCCTATTCTGGTCCTCTTGTGGATGTTCGGTTATCATTCGCCTGTAAATTCGTAAGACGACCAGCACTTAGCATAGAGCTTCCTTTCAAAGGATGACCTGAGAATAACGGCACCAAGAAATTACCTTGCTTGCCTTGAGAGACCCTTAACCACACATACGCGTACTCTTCTGCACTTGACATCTCGGTAGCTAAACTCAACTCGCTTCAACACAATGTATGATCATGACTCGTTTGCCTGCCACGGTGCACGGCAAATAACAGTGAGCTACCATTGGTCGACTACTCAACCTAATTGTTCCACAAGGGTACCCTGGCGAAAATCAGCGTTCGTAATCGTGTCGCACGGCCCGGGAAGATCGACGACACAATGAACGAGAGGCACAATAAGCGATGACTTCCATCAACATGTCCCATTTTCCACCACATTCAAGGTAATTCTCGTACAGCGGGCTGCTTCTTGAAATAGCAAAGTCACGTTTTCCTCCTCGTCAAGCTCATTTCTCGTACAACGAGCCTTTTCAGGTGCCCACGGTGTCCGAGAAGCAACAAGCCACAATTCAAAATAATGTTATTGTTCGTGGGGTCTTGCGTTTCAAAAGCACGGTTCAGTTATGAACAAGCGAAAATTTTCACAACGATGAACTGTTTGTGGTACTTCGGCATGCATAGCAATCGGAAGGTTGCGGCAAAGTATTAACCTATTATCATGAAAAGTTTATGTGAAATAACCGAAGTACTAGTAGTATGCGTAGCAAACCAACTGAACCGGACCTAGAAAAAGAGACAAAGGGGGAGTAGGAAGGTTAGTCAAACTTTGGATCGCTTGGCCTACACATGAGAGTGGGAAAATGGGGAATTAAAGGCGAGAGAGCAAAGAAAGAACAAGAGCAAAAACAAGTGAACAGT